>NW_026970059.1:0-300000 GCF_028390025.1 Pseudophryne corroboree
GACTTTTGGTAGCCCACTGAAACAACGTGTCCTAGAACACATTGGGACTATACGCAACGCTATCTCTGACAAAACAAGGATGAAACCACTTACTACAGTAGCTCGTCATTTTTACCAACATCATGACAATAGATGGGAAGAACTCAGGGTCTTTGGACTCGAAAAAATTAAACTCGGAATCCGTGGGGGTAGCTTGACAGACTCCCTATTGAGGAAAGAATGTGAATGGATTTTCAAATTAGGAACCATTCACCCTTTTGGCATGAACGAAAATATTAACTATGGGGTCTTTTTAAATTGAAACAACAATCCAAATAATTATTAACTAATAATTTTCTTTCCCCCCCCCCCTTCCCTCTCCCCCCCCCCCCCCCCCCCCTCCCCCCCCCCCCCCCCCCCCCCCATTTTTTCCCAAACCCAAAACCCCCCACCCCCCTCCAAGTTTTTTTCTCTCAATTATTTAATCACTTTTTCAACTTTAAAGCTATCACTTCACTAATTTGTGGTTTTTGTAGTGCACTAACTTCATATATCTCCATTAATTTTTTTCTCCTTATTCTTTCTTTATATACTATTTATTCTATTATCACAAAAATAGCACTATGAGCTCACATCATTACATCCTCACTATATTCCATGCATTTATACATATATAATGTACATATGCATGGTTCCAATTTTATATTAACCAATGGTCACCATACTTTTACAGCATTGTAACACAATTAATTTTATTACAACTTCGTATATTTTTTCACTATATATATAAAAAAAAATTTTATTTTATTTTATTTTAATTTATTTTATATATATATATATATATATATTTATTCAAAAAAGTTCAATTTGGTACATAGGAACAATAGAAATATTATATTTTTAATATTATTATATATTTTTAATTATTTATATAAAAACTAATTATTGCACATAATATATACACTATAGTTTATCTTGCACATCACCAACAATTGTTATTCAAACATCTATAATGTGTGTGTGTGTGTGTATCACACACACATAAAATTAATTAATCAATTTCCCTAGTTATAAATATCTCTTTTTTCTGTATATAGAACTTGAACATTCACCCAAACAATATAATTTAATTAATCAGCAATTTGTTTACTCATACCCATATCATAACATCATAATTGTTTTTGTTTTTAATTTGCACTATTCTCCTATCTCTAATGTCAGTATTATATCCAAACAGTCTTATCAGCTCTTTTTTACAATTAATCTCCTATGATCGTCCTTCAATCAATACTTATTGGTCCTCCCTACTGTCAATCATGACATATTAATCAATAAGAACTGAACTGACCCAAAAACAATATGACAGGTCAGATTATCTATCAATCTCCTGCGGAGAACCAATCAGCAAATAGGACTGCTGTTATAAGAACAATTAAGGGTCAGGATCCACTGACGCCCTGTGACCAAGCAATATTGCGAAACGTACGTCAGGCAGAAGGTAAGAGAGGTCTTACCTCACGGTCACGTGGTGCGCACACGTGACCGCAACTAGCCGATCACGGCGGAGTTCGTCGCTACGGGAACCAGCCTAACAGGAAGAACAGTGCGGCCGGAGCACAGCAGCAGGCAACACGCGGGCAGACGCGGCCAGCACCTTCCACAAGGTTTTCCCTGACATTTCTTCTCTATACAAGTAGGACACCACAAAACTATTACATAACCGGATAAGGTAATATCGTGACTCAAGCATTTTTTCCTTTTTTCTCTGTGCATGATAAATTCATACCCAGAAGGCACAGAGAATACCTCATTTCTTGCATGAGCAACATATATAAAAAAACAATAGTTGAAAAAAAGTGCTTATTAGCTACCAAGATCTTAGATGCAGAGGCATCGATTATTTTTTGGAGCTTATCAAATACACAAATGTTTTTTCTACGTTTGATTCACAAATCCATGCTTTCTTTGAAAACACCTAATTAATTATATGTGTGGTATACTTTCTGTTCGTGTTGCTCCCCCGCTACCTGAAGGTGATCTAAGGTGGGGTATTAGAGTCAGAGATATTACTATTCAAGATATATCCTACTGCATAATCCATTAGTGTATGTTGATACATCCAATTTAGGATTTTATCAAACACATGAATATATTCCTGATGTGTGTTATGCAGAATTCCGTGCTCCTTTAAAAACACTCAATTGATGATTTATGTGGCATAAATTTTGTTGTGTTGTCTCCCCGCTATTTGAAGGTTAATTATGGTGGGGTACTGGAGCTGGAATATCACTAATTTGGTATACCTTACTGCATAATCCAGAGTATATGTGGGATACAACTATTTTTGAGGTCTTGGAGTCCAAATTTGGAGGCCTCCCTTTCTGCTCAATCTAGAAATAGACGCTATAGATATTCTTAATTATATGTGCAGAATAGGTGTGTTTTTCTACTTGTATTTGCGACCACCTCCACCGTGAATATTTAGATGGGTATCTGACATTTGTGTCTTTGTATTCCTTTTCATCAGCTACTTAGACACCTGTGGTCTACACAATATCACAAATTGGCTCTTACCTGTGCCCAATTAAGGACACAGTGTGACAAGGGTAAGCATAAGGTCTGCGGTCATACCCCACTGGAGATGCCCAATCTCATCTGATCTTGGAAGCCAAGCAGTGGAGGGCCGGTTTAAGTACTTGGATGGGAGACCACCAAGGAACACCCTGGTACTGCAAGTATTTGCTACCCTGTCTGTCACTGAAATAGAGCATTGATTCGCCTATCGGTCATGACCTATGATTTAACTACCTGCTAGGATTCAATTCCCAGTTTGGGATACACAGCAGTCTTCAAATGATGGTCATATATATATATATTGAATAAATATATTTTTGACCACTGGTTGTCCCATAGCTGGTGTCTTTCAAATCACGAAATCACAAAGCTACCCATCTCGGCTTATATTAGGTATTTGTACCCTATTGATTAGAATATTTTTTTCATATTTTCGCAATGTCACTATTTAAACAGATATTGGCGCGTATTGAACTCCTCAATAATTAATTTTTTAACGAAAATCATTAAAGTATTGAATTTTAGTCAGCTATTGTGGCAATCAGCCATACATTACTATCTGTATAAGAGTGCTTCCTAAAAAGAGTCTCCTTTCTTCTCTTGTTGTCGTGTTTACAATATATTTCTGACTCGTGGGAGCACCGCTGATGGGCAGTTTTTTTGACACATAAAAACAAGGAGTGTATTACCTTAAGTGTCTACTTCCCAAAATGAGAATCTATACCTGAATTTTGTTATCAGCTAATTACAGATAGTCTATCATCTCACATATACACCTACTACACCAGTGCGGTTTCCAATTCTCTTTTTTTCAAATACCTGTATTTGTGACTGGTTCTCCAGTCTTCTCGGAAATACCTGCACGGTAATATAAAGGCAGCGGATATTCCTCCTTTAGGAATCTCTGCTCCTTAAATTTCATCTTTTCAGGAGTTCTCTCATATAATATGAGTTTTAATCTCAAGCAAGAGCTGAGTTCAAGACGTAAAAATAAGGATAATTTAGATGATATCTTCCCGAGCGAAATAACTGATAATGAACCCCATATCAGTTGGGAAACTGACTTTCATAAATTAAATGCACTGTTACGAAAACAAATTCGGACCACGTGGGATCTTACAACACTAGAGAACTATATTAAAAACAAAATATCTCCTAGAGGCCTCCGTCCAAGAATTTTTCCGGCCTTCGATTTAGCGAGTGAGAATCTAAAGAAGGAATGGGAAAATACTCTCCTCAAATGTTCTAGTGATTTAATGAACATTTTAACCAAACATAATAATTTGATATTGGAGGAATGCGAGCGTGATCTGGAAGAATTAGGTAAGAAATTAGAAACTTGGGAAAAGGACTTACAATTTCAGAAGTGTTTTGAGCACAACAAACAAGAATTACAGGCATACGAACAGTCTATTATTGACCGGAAACGAACCAAGTACGCCAGAGATAAAAAGGATTTTGCTTCTGGAAGAGTCTTCAAATGGCAAAGGGCCACCTGGAAAAGAAATACAGCTCAATATACAGGTGACTACTCATCATCAGAAGCAGAAACATCAGGGACAGAAGATACTGCAGACTACATACCCGAAAAACACCTGAGTTCCAGAGGACAGGCAAACATCAACCAATACAACCCTTCCCCATCTACTTCATCATCTTTTTTAGGGGATCCCCGATCCGGGAGGACACGGGGAAGACAAAGAGGAGGAAGACGAGGAGGGGGCGGAAGAGGAAGAAGAGGACAACAACAATGGGATTTCTCACCCCCTCAGACCCGAAACACTCGGAGGAGATGACAACCACCAATCTGCTGACCAGTGAGGAAAACAAACAACATGACAATAAACTCAAAATTATTAATCTCTCCGAGCACTTACTTTCAGATTCACAGATATCCATACTGAGTAAAGGCCTGACATTCTCTCCCACAGGGCATTTTGAAAGGTTCAGATGGGAAAAAGACTTGAAACTATTCGGAAGGAAATTATTATTGACAAAACTCTATAGCAACAAAACGACTCCCACCATAACAAGGGGAGAAACCGCCGATATGGAGGAATCTACAACCTCGGAGATAGAGGAGTTCACAACCTTAGATCTTCAAGCAATGGAGGAAGAGGCACTAGCTGCATTGCATGAATTAGAACAAGATCAATATGTGCCAAACTACATGGACCACAGACCTCCTATTAGACCTGCTATTAAGAAAAAATCTACTTATTTCCCACCTGAACACATATGCCCGGAAGTTCAGGTATTTAAAAAATTGGTAGCAAAGGAATTTGATATAATCCATACAAATAAGAAATATCCCCGTCAATCGAATATGACGTACCAAGAAAGACAGGCCATGAGGGAGATACAAACATGGCAGGATGTCGTAATAAAGCCTTCTGATAAAGGAGGCAACATTGTGATTTGGCCTAAAAAGGACTATACTACAGAAGCATTACGACAATTGGAATCCACGGATTGTTACAAAAGGATACTCCTGAACCCGTTGGGCAACTATATATTGGTCTATACTAAGATCATTACTCAGGCCCAAGAACAAGGGATCATTACAAGACAGGAATATGAATACTTACAAGTACAGAATCCAAAGATTCCTACTTACTACATGCTACCAAAAGTCCACAAGAACATCCTTAACCCACCTGGAAGACCGATAGTATCGGGTATAGGAGGTCTAACAGAAAAAGCTAGCATCTTCTTGGACTTGCACCTTAGACATCTCGTGCTGGGTCTCCCCTCATACATACATGATACAGCAGATATACTTAGGAAACTGCATGATGTCAAATTGGAGGACAATCAATATCTAGTATCACTGGACGTAGAAGCACTTTATACCTCCATTGGCCATACGGAAGGTATAGCAGCAGTTGAATACTTTTTACATGCCGAAGGCTGGGAGGAATTTCATGTTTTTTTGATCAAACTATTGCATTTTGTACTGCACTACAATTTCTTTGTCTTTAATGACAGATTTTACCTCCAAACGCGAGGCACAGCCATGGGGGCGGCCTGTGCGCCTACTTATGCCAACATCTTCTTAGGATGGTGGGAGAGAGAACTCGTTTTCAAAGACACCAATGATGATCTTACATCCAATATCATTATGTGGACAAGATATATAGATGATATCTTCATGATATGGGAAGGGGACCTACAATTATTACATCAGTTCATAGAGCGTCTCAACAACAACAATCTTAATCTCCGTTTAACTCACAACATCAGTCAGACGGAATTACCATTTCTGGACCTAATGATCTATAAGGATCCAGAGGGGATGATAGCTACAAACCTGTATCGTAAAACAACAGCGACAAATACTCTGCTGCATCAGACGAGCTCACACTTTCATCCCACCATAGAAAACATACCGAAAGGAGAGTTTCTGCGCCTTCGCAGGAATTGCTCAGATGATCATAACTTCAAAAAACAAAGTACAGAACTGGCTCAACGACTACGTGAAAGAGGATATAGTAATACATCCATAAAAAAAGCATCACGTAATGCACAAACTACCTCGAGGGACAATATCATCTTTAAGAAGAAAGAGACAGCACAAAATACAAACATCATCAGGTTTGTGGGCAACTATTGCCAAGAATGGAAGGAGGTAAGTGCAGCCATACAGAAACATTGGCATGTATTACATGCTGACTCTGATCTATCTGGAAAACTCGGCTCACGTGTCTCCATGAGCTGGCGGAGGTCCAGAAACTTGAAAGATCAATTGGTACAAAGTCACTTTCAAAGAACATTCCCCAAAAAAAGCATTACAACAGGAACATACCCCTGTGGCAAATGTAAAGTTTGCAGACACATCGAAACGGTGAAGGAAATAAAGGACAAGTATGGGACAGAATTTAAAATCAAAGATTATATGAATTGCTCAACTGAGGGTGTCATCTACTGCATCAAATGCAGCTGCGACAAAAAATATGTGGGCATCACCACTCGCCCACTGAAACAACGTGTCCTAGAACACATTGGGACTATACGCAACGCTATCTCTGACAAAACAAGGATGAAACCACTTACTACAGTAGCTCGTCATTTTTACCAACATCATGACAATAGATGGGAAGAACTCAGGGTCTTTGGACTCGAAAAAATTAAACTCGGAATCCGTGGGGGTAGCTTGACAGACTCCCTATTGAGGAAAGAATGTGAATGGATTTTCAAATTAGGAACCATTCACCCTTTTGGCATGAACGAAAATATTAACTATGGGGTCTTTTTAAATTGAAACAACAATCCAAATAATTATTAACTAATAATTTTCTTTTCCCCCCCCCCCTTCCCTCCCCCCCCCCCCCCCCCCCCCCCCCAACCCCCCCCCCCCATTTTTTCCCAAACCCAAAACCCCCCACCCCCCTCCAAGTTTTTTTCTCTCAATTATATAATCACTTTTTCACCTTTAAAGCTATCACTTCACTAATTTGTATTTTTTGTAGTGCACTAACTTCATATATCTCCATTAATTTTTTTTCTCCTTATTCTTTCTTTATATACTATTTATTCTATTATCACAAAAATAGCACTATGAGCTCACATCATTACATCCTCACTATATTCCATGCATTTATACATATATAATGTACATATGCATGGTTCCAATTTTATATTAACCAATGGTCACCATACTTTTACAGCATTGTAACACAATTAATTTTATTACAACTTCGTATATTTTTTCACTATATATATAAAAAAAAAATTTATTTTATTTTATTTTATTTTATTTTATATATATATATATATTTTTATTCAAAAAAGTTCAATTTGGTACATAGGAACAATAGAAATATTATATTTTTAATATTATTATATATTTTTAATTATTTATATAAAAACTAATTATTGCACATAATATATACACTATAGTTTATCTTGCACATCACCAACAATTGTTATTCAAACATCTATAATGTGTGTGTGTGTGTGTGTGTGTATCACACACACATAAAATTAATTAATCAATTTCCCTAGTTATAAATATCTCTTTTTTCTGTATATAGAACTTGAACATTCACCCAAACAATATAATTTAATTAATCAGCAATTTGTTTACTCATACCCATATCATAACATCATAATTGTTTTTGTTTTTAATTTGCACTATTCTCCTATCTCTAATGTCAGTATTATATCCAAACAGTCTTATCAGCTCTTTTTTACAATTAATCTCCTATGATCGTCCTTCAATCAATACTTATTGGTCCTCCCTACTGTCAATCATGACATATTAATCAATAAGAACTGAACTGACCCAAAAACAATATGACAGGTCAGATTATCTATCAATCTCCTGCGGAGAACCAATCAGCAAATAGGACTGCTGTTATAAGAACAATTAAGGGTCAGGATCCACTGACGCCCTGTGACCAAGCAATATTGCGAAACGTACGTCAGGCAGAAGGTAAGAGAGGTCTTACCTCACGGTCACGTGGTGCGCACACGTGACCGCAACTAGCCGATCACGGCGGAGTTCGTCGCTACGGGAACCAGCCTAACAGGAAGAACAGTGCGGCCGGAGCACAGCAGCAGGCAACACGCGGGCAGACGCGGCCAGCACCTTCCACAAGGTTTTCCCTGACATTTCTTCTCTATACAAGTAGGACACCACAAAACTATTACATAACCGGATAAGGTAATATCGTGACTCAAGCATTTTTTCCTTTTTTCTCTGTGCATGATAAATTCATACCCAGAAGGCACAGAGAATACCTCATTTCTTGCATGAGCAACATATATAAAAAAACAATAGTTGAAAAAAAGTGCTTATTAGCTACCAAGATCTTAGATGCAGAGGCATCGATTATTTTTTGGAGCTTATCAAATACACAAATGTTTTTTCTACGTTTGATTCACAAATCCATGCTTTCTTTGAAAACACCTAATTAATTATATGTGTGGTATACTTTCTGTTCGTGTTGCTCCCCCGCTACCTGAAGGTGATCTAAGGTGGGGTATTAGAGTCAGAGATATTACTATTCAAGATATATCCTACTGCATAATCCATTAGTGTATGTTGATACATCCAATTTAGGATTTTATCAAACACATGAATATATTCCTGATGTGTGTTATGCAGAATTCCGTGCTCCTTTAAAAACACTCAATTGATGATTTATGTGGCATAAATTTTGTTGTGTTGTCTCCCCGCTATTTGAAGGTTAATTATGGTGGGGTACTGGAGCTGGAATATCACTAATTTGGTATACCTTACTGCATAATCCAGAGTATATGTGGGATACAACTATTTTTGAGGTCTTGGAGTCCAAATTTGGAGGCCTCCCTTTCTGCTCAATCTAGAAATAGACGCTATAGATATTCTTAATTATATGTGCAGAATAGGTGTGTTTTTCTACTTGTATTTGCGACCACCTCCACCGTGAATATTTAGATGGGTATCTGACATTTGTGTCTTTGTATTCCTTTTCATCAGCTACTTAGACACCTGTGGTCTACACAATATCACAAATTGGCTCTTACCTGTGCCCAATTAAGGACACAGTGTGACAAGGGTAAGCATAAGGTCTGCGGTCATACCCCACTGGAGATGCCCAATCTCATCTGATCTTGGAAGCCAAGCAGTGGAGGGCCGGTTTAAGTACTTGGATGGGAGACCACCAAGGAACACCCTGGTACTGCAAGTATTTGCTACCCTGTCTGTCACTGAAATAGAGCATTGATTCGCCTATCGGTCATGACCTATGATTTAACTACCTGCTAGGATTCAATTCCCAGTTTGGGATACACAGCAGTCTTCAAATGATGGTCATATATATATATATTGAATAAATATATTTTTGACCACTGGTTGTCCCATAGCTGGTGTCTTTCAAATCACGAAATCACAAAGCTACCCATCTCGGCTTATATTAGGTATTTGTACCCTATTGATTAAGAATATTTTTTTCATATTTTCGCAATGTCACTATTTAAACAGATATTGGCGCGTATTGAACTCCTCAATAATTAATTTTTTAACGAAAATCATTAAAGTATTGAATTTTAGTCAGCTATTGTGGCAATCAGCCATACATTACTATCTGTATAAGAGTGCTTCCTAAAAAGAGTCTCCTTTCTTCTCTTGTTGTCGTGTTTACAATATATTTCTGACTCGTGGGAGCACCGCTGATGGGCAGTTTTTTTGACACATAAAAACAAGGAGTGTATTACCTTAAGTGTCTACTTCCCAAAATGAGAATCTATACCTGAATTTTGTTATCAGCTAATTACAGATAGTCTATCATCTCACATATACACCTACTACACCAGTGCGGTTTCCAATTCTCTTTTTTTCAAATACCCGTTCAATTCTTGACCAGATCTTGCCATTCGGTGTATAGGTTTTTGTGGAGTATCCACGCTAACAGTTCTTTATTTATATTTATATCTTTAACATCTGTGAGAATTGTTGCTCTCACTGTTTATTTGCTTATAACATCTAAAACCATTGTTGGTCTCATTATCACTCGTGCATTGGTGTTGCAGGGTTAGTTAGCTTACCCCTTACTCACTCAGTCTCAGGTGGGGCCTTGTCACTTTATAAGATCGGGGGGCATTGGAGTTTTGGCGGACCTAATCTGCCCATTCAAACCAGCTGACCACTAAGAGGGAGGGGTAATGGAGTCAGGGGTAGAGCACAAGTTACTGCGGTCATTCATACTGGCCCCAGCTTCACTCATGAGTACTGGAACTCCCTAGTTGTCACATATTCAGAAGGGTTCCAGGTACTCAGTCTGTAACAGTATCACCAGCCATGCAACAAAAAACAAGGCTAAATTAAGTAGTTTTTCTTTTTTGGATGAATCCAGTGTTCAGTCCAGTGTCCAGATCAGAACATTCCAGTATCCAAATCCGTCCATTCCAGTGTCCAGATCAGTCCATTACAGTGTCCAGATAAGTCCAGTCCAGTGTCCAGATCAGTTCAGTCCAGTGTCCAGTTCAGTCCAGTGTCCAGATCAGTCCAGTGTCCAGATAAGTCCAGTGTCCAGATCAGTCCAGTGTCCAGAGCAATCCAGTGTTCAGATCAGTCCAATGTCCAGATCAGATCAGTCCAGCCTTGTCTTGTCCAGTTCAGAATGCAGTCTGGCCTTGTCTTGTCTAGTTCAGAATCCAGTCTAGCCTTGTCTTGTCTAGTTCAGAATCCAGTCCAGCCTTCTCTTGTCTTGTTCAGAATCCAGCCTTGTCTATTCCAGTCTCATCTGTCTAGCCTGAAATCTTCCTGTGACTACTATGCAAGCCATGCAGGCATCTCTCTCAGCTCTGAACTCTGCTTTCAGTGCATTGAATCCAGAACGGCTGGAAGTTTTGCAGCAAACCTTAAAGCAACTGAAAAACCTTCTGTCAAAATTTTTCTTATCATGCCTGAATTTATTGAGAGTTCATCTATCTCTAAAGAGACTCTTGCTCACAATATTGTGACAAGAGAATTCTCAGATTTGGTCATGAGAAAAGTTTTAAAAGTTTCCTGCGGCCCAGGCTCTCAGAGGAGCATCAGCATTGCAGAAACTTGAATTTATGCCTATATTGTGGGGGTTTAGGCCAGTATCTGCAGACCTGTGAGTTGTTCAAGCCAAAATGTGCAACAAGTCCTGCCCTCTAGCCAAGTTGAGTCAGGATTCAAGACCTACTCCTGTCTCTACTGTGGCAGAGGTACTTGTCATACAACCCACACAAAAAAGCACTCTGTCCTATAATTGTGGTCCTAGGGCTAGGGAGCCCCATTATAGATTCAGGAATCAAAGGAGAATGTTTCTCTCATCTTTTACCTTTCCTGTTAAATCAGAGTTGCAAACCCCAGTAAGGGAATCTCAGGGTCCTGGAGCAGTGCCTGATGCTCAGGGTCTAGGAGCAGTACCCGATGCTCAGGGTCTAGGTGTGGTGCCTTATACTCTGGGTCTAGTTGTGCTGCCCAATGCTCAGGGTCTAGGAGCGGTGCCTGATGCTCAGGGTCTAGGAGCAGTGCCCAGTGCCTAGGGTCTAAGAGTGGTGCTCGGTGCTCAGGGTCTAGGAGCGGTGCCTGGTGCTCAGGGTCTAGGAGCAGTGCCCAGTGCTCAGGGTCTAGGAGCAGTGCCCGGTGCTCAGGGTCTAGGAGCAGTGCTCATTGTACTGGGTCTGGGGATGGTGCCTGGTGCTCAGGGTCTAGGAGCGGTGCCTGATGCTTAGGGTCCAAGAGTGGTGCCTGATGTTCAGGGTCCAAGAGGGGCATTGGATATAATGGTTCAAGTGTCAATCCCAGAAGGGGTCTCAGAAGCTGTTACCCCAGGTAGGGACATCAAAGGCACAATCCCAGACAGGTTATCTAAACTCAGCTTCAGGAGGGAATTTTAGAAGCACAACCCCAGAAGGGATCTTTGAAGCAGTATCCTAGAAGCCGTTTCCCCTGGAGGGGTCTCAAGTGACTTAGCCCCGGTAGGGGTCTCAGTAGAAGCCATAATCCCAGAGAGGGAGTCCAATAGTCCAGCCCCAGAAAGGGAGTCAGATGGTCCGGCCTATGTGAAAAAGTCCAATGGTCCGGTCTCTGTGAAAAAGTCAGATGGTCCGGCCTATGTGAAAAAGTCCGATGGTTCGGTCTATGTGAAAAAGTCCGATGTTACAGTTGCTGTGAAAAAATCTGATGTTCCAGCCGCTGTGAAAGTCAGATGTTCCGGCCGCTGTAAAAAAGTCAGATGTTCCGGCCACTGTGAAAAAGTCTTATGTTCCGGCCTCTGTGAAAAGGTCCGATGTTCCTGCCTCTGTGAAAAGGTCTGATGTTCTGGCCTCTGTGAAAAGGTTTGATGATCTGGTCCCAGCGAGAAGGTATGATGATCCGGTCCCAGTGAGAGAGTCCGACGATCCAGTGTCAGCAAGAAAGTCCAACGATCCGTCCCAGCAAGAGAGTCCAAAGTGCTGACCCCAGAGGGTATTCCGAAGGCCACTGCCACAGAGGGGATTCCAAAGTCCACTGCCCCAGGAGTATGCTCCGAGTGTGCAGCCCCTGATGGGATTCAAAAATTCTCAGCCTCTAGTAAGATCAGTAGTAACCTTGTTCCAGCAATATACTCAAGCCAGGCAGACAGGAATGAAGTGGATCCTGACTCTTTATATTATATCTCAACAGCTATAGTCTTTGATGGGGACTTAGTCCAATTTCTTGACTCACCAAACACTACGTCACCATTATGCTGTCTAGACCATCAATGGGCATCACTTCGGAGAAGGTTGTGCTCTATCTGATTTATTCCTTTAGAGGGGAGCCCTTTGAATGGGCGTCCAATTTAATTAAAACCAAAGATCCAATTCTTCAGGATGTCCGGGCATTCAGTGATGCTGTGATTAAGAAATATGGTCCCAAAGAGATGGCCACAGGTTTCTATAAGTCACCTGTCTTGTATGCTGAGAATCCTTTACTGTTTGCAGAACCAGCCTGAAATTCTCATGCCATAGCCTTGACAGTAGGAAGTGCCTTCGTCTCTGCTGATTGCAACACTTCTTCAGAAATTTCAGCCCCCAAGGTAAAAAAACAATCTCATGATTGAACCCAGCCTTGCTAGAAGGTACCTTCAGTTCTGACAATGTTTGGGGAATTACCATAGTCAGACCTTTAGAGCCATGTGAAAAAAGAAGAAAAATAAATAATTGTTGACCCTGCCTTGTTTGTTTAAAAAAAAATAGCTATACACTGCTCAAAAAAATAAAGGGAACACTAAAATAAAACATCCTAGATCTAAATGAATGAAATATTCTTATTAAATACTTTGTTCTTTACATAGCTGAATGTGCTGACAACAAAACCATACAAAAATCATCAATGGAAATCAAATTTATTAACCCATGGAGGTCTGGATTTTAGACTCACACTCAAAATTAAAGTGGAAAAGCACACTACAGGCTGATCCAACTTTGATGTAATGTCCTTAAAACAAGTCAAAATGAGGCTCAGTAGTGTGTGTGGCCTCCACATGCCTGTATGACCTCCCTACAATGCCTGGGCATGCTCTTGATGAGGTGGCGGATGGTCTCCTTAGGGATCTCCTCCCAGTCCTGGACTAAAGCATCTGCCAACTCCTGGACAGTCTGTGGTGCAACGTGGCGTTGGTGGATGGAGCGAGACATGATGTCCCAGATGTACTCAATTGGATTCAGGTCTGGGGAATGGGCGGGCCAGTCCTTAGCGTCAATGCCTTTATCTTGCAGGAACTGCTGACACACTCCAGCCACATGAGGTCTAGCATTGTCTTTCATTAGGAGGAATCCAGGGCCAACCGCACCAGTGTATGGTCTCACAAGGGGTCTGAGGATCTAATCCCGGTACCTAATGGCAGTTAGGCTGCCTCTGGTGAGCACATGGAGGGCTGTGCGGCCCCCCAAAGAAATGCCACCCCACACCATTACTGACCCACTGCCAAACCGGTCATGCTGGAGGATGTTGTAGGCAGCAGAACATTCTCCTTGGCGTCTCCAGACTCTGTCACGTCTGTCACATGTGCTCAGTAAGAACCTGCTTTCATCTGTGAAGAGCACAGGGCTCCAGTGGCAAATTTGCCAATCTTGGCAATCTCTGGCAAATGCCAAACATGCTGCACGGTGTTGGGCTGTAAGCACAATCCCCACCTGTGGACTTTGGGCCCTCATACCACCCTCATGGAGTCTGTTTCTGATCGTTTGAGTAGACACATGCACATGTGGGTGGCTGGAGGTCATTTTGCAGGGCTCTGGAAGTGCTCCTCCTGTTTCTCCTTGCACAAAGGCGGAGGTAGCGGTCCTGCTGCTGGGTTGTTGCCCTCCTACGGCCTCCTCCACGTCTTCTGATGTACTGGCCTGTCTCCTGGTAGCGCCTCCATGCTCTGGACACTACGCTGACAGACACAGCAAACCTTCTTGCCACAGCTCGCATTGATGTGCCATCCTGGATGAGCTGCACTACCTGAGCCACTTGTGTGGGTTGTAGACTACGTCTCATGCTACCACTAGAGTGAAAGCACCGCCAGCTTTCAAAAGTGACCAAAACATCAGCCAGAAAGCATAGGAGCTGAGAAGTGGTCTGTGGTCACCACCTGCAGAACAACTCCTTTATTGGGGGTGTCTTGCTAATTGCCTATAATTTCCACCTGTTGTCTATTCCATTTGCACAAAAGCATGTGAAATTGATTGTCAATCAGTGTTGCTTCCTAAGTGTACAGTTTGATTTCACAGAAGTGTGATTGACTTGGAGTTACATTTACGTTAAGTGTTCCCTTTATTTTTTTGAGCAGTGTATATTCTTGTCTTTTGTCCTTGGAACTACCCTGTGTCATTCCCTTGTGGTTTCATGAGTCTGCAGCTCTGCCGAATTCTGCCTCAGAGGCCTGCATCGTTATTACTTTTCTGTTGTGCTGTGACCTGGAGACTTTGACTGTTCGATTCTTGACCAGATCTTGCCAGTCGGTGTTCAGGTTTTCATGGAGTATACACGTTAACAGTTCTTTATTTATATTAATATCTTTAACATCCCTGAGCATTGTTGCTCTCACTGTTTATTTGCTTATAACATCTAAAACCATTGTTGCTCTCATTATCACTCGTGCATTGGTGTTGCAGGGTTAGTTAGGTTCCCCCTTACTCACTCGCAGTCTCGAGTGGTGCCTTGTCACTTTATAAGACCGGGGTAATTGAAGTTTGTGCGGACCCAATTCGCCCATTCAAACGCGGCTGCTGTGGGCACCACAGGCACCATCCGACCACAAAGAGGGGTAATAGAGCCAGGGGTAGAGCACAAGTTGCTGCGGTCATTCATACTGGCCCCAGCTTCACTCATGAGTACTGGAACTCCCTAGTTGTCACATATTCAGCAGAGTTCCAGGTACTCAGTCTGTAACAGTACATCATTATTTTCAAATCCTATGTGACAGCTGACCCATGCTCTGCCATAACCCAGAGCCTTATCTCCCTGCATCTCATACACAGAAACCTCTCAGCGACATCAGGAGGTACATGTAATAGGGTGTTAGCTGCCCGAGATTTGGGACTTCAGGCATATTTTTAAAGGACCATTCATTTACATGGCAAAACAGGACTGGATTTGTTGGCAAATGATTGCCACTTCTCGACCAAAGTCCCGCACCTCTGGCAACTGGCACCCTATTACATTTCCCCCTACATCTCTAATTCTGCTCTATGTTACATTACTATATTACTGCCCTTGGCATTTCTATAATGGGTGCAATGTGTTCGGTGCACATGGGCCCCTGGCACACGACATACATTGCAGCCATATGTAATTACTTACCTTCCGGAGTCCCATATCGAAGGCGCAGCGGCGGTGAAGAAATCACCACCACAAAAGAGGCAGTGCATGTGCAGTACAGATTTAGACTCTGGAACACGGTGGGCACCATATTTTCAGAGACCTGTGCATGAACGGTAAGAGCAGGGGGCCCACACGGAGTCTGCACATAAGCCCACTCCTCTGTTAAAACACCCCTTATTACTGCTGTATTTGTTGTCCTATTTTCAATGAAGCAAAAAGACTTTGTGGGACAAGTGGATATGTGCAAACACTCCCACTGCCAAAGAGAAAGGTGGCTAGAAAGTGGGTTACCCTCTGATTCTTACAGCAGATACCAACATTTGACGTGATTTCAGGCTGAGAAGCTGTTATACAGATGTATGCTCATATATGCAGCCTCAATATGCCATGTACAGATATGTCCTCATACATTGTCGCTGCGGGAGGCTGCGTACCGGGGTGCTGCCACGATGAATAACGCAGCCTCCAGCAGCCTCCCGCAGCTATAGGTTTCCTATTGTATGCTATTGTTCACGGGTGCATGCATAAGCACATGCCCGCATTCCTCCACCAACTTCCTACTTTTAAACTACCGGGTAGTGGGAGCACAAGCTCTAACTTCCTTTGATACATACCCTGTGTCTGCTCCCTTGATGGATGGCTCATTTTAATGTGGTGTGAGCGTAAGTGAACGCAATAGGGGCAACAATATAGAAGGACACATGTGTAACATGAGATGCATTGTGTGAGTGAGCCACCAGGTCCAGTGCAACTGTGCTAATGATGGGCACCTTTCTTTTGTCACAAATTCCTCTTAGTTTCAGCGAGATGTGACCAGAACTAACCAAGAGACTTTGCTGATAAATTTGCTATATGACACTTGGAAATTGTGCGTTCAACTGAGTCTGTATACGGAGCACAACAAAACTTCTATTGGAAAAAATCTGCGGCTTCTACATTGTAGCACTTTGTGTGCAGATTCGGAGACTCAGTCACACACAGATAAACAAGTCTGATATATCACATTAATCATCAGAGTCTCCGCATTGTAACTAACATGCATTTTCTGAATAAAAGATTTTAAAAAGTTGCCCGTTGCTATCATGGGTCCTGGAGCGTTAAGAGGGGCTACTTGGCGTGACTGCAGTAATGATGTACGAGGACACATCTGTATGAGTAATTATTTAGAGATTTGAGTTGAACATAAAAAAAAGGGTCGGACTGGCCCACAGGGGTACAGAGGAAACCCCCAATGAACCCAACTGGCTGGGGGCCCACCCCTTCCTCTAAGGTTCAGGTTCCAGACTGTCTGAATTATATATTATACATACCGTAGATATGTTATCTTATTCTACACAGAACTATGCTGTATTTTCAACAGTGCATTGCTGTTTTTAATCTGGTACATTATCATACATGCACTAGCAGTATTTATTAGTGTATTTATTAAGGTGTCCAGCACATGCATTCTTTAATGGTTGGGCAAACCAATGTGGTGGCTGGCCAAACCACCTCTGGAGACTGGCCACACACCTAAATATGGGCCCATACCACTGCATTCCCCTGGTGGGCCCTTCATGCCCCAGTCTGACACTGTGTACAATATACATTCTGCAATATATATTTGCTTGTTCTGCAAAACATAATAGTCCAACCCTAAGTGTATTTATGTAGCTTCCCCTGGGAGAGGCCACAGCCATAGCGTATGCCATTGTTGTTGGAAAAAGTTCATAAGGTTAAAGCAACAACAGGTAGATAACATAAGTAACAGATACAATGAACAGCAGCACTTACGCTCATTATGTTATGAATTAATTTACAGTGGTAATTATTATCTGCCATATGCTGCAGTGTATGAGATAACACACAAAACTATAACTTATATCTTAATACCAACATTGGGTGGTTAATATCCTGAGGGCACAGTAACTGACTGAGTAAAAATGTTAATTCACAATTCATTGGTTACTACAGTGTGTCATGTGATTTTTTAACCTGTAATAAAGAACTGTGTTTTTAAATGTCACTATAATTAGAGATGAGCGGCGGGCAGTTTTCGTGTTTTGTGTTTTGGTTTTGGATCTGTATTGTTTTTGACAAAACCACCCTTTCGGGTTTTGGTTTTGGATCTGGATGATTTTTTTTTTAAAAACCAACAAAACAGCTTAAATCACACAATTTGGGTGTAGTCTAGTCTATTCTGAACACCTCACACCTCACTATTTTGCTTTTAGGCCATATAGATGCACCGACGTAGCTGGATGACTAAGCAAAGTGATCCAAGTGGGCGGCACAAACACCTGGCCAATCTAGGAGTGGCACGGCAGTGTCAGACAGGATGGCACTTTTAAAAACTAGGCTCCAAAGCGCACATAATGCAAAGAAGAAAAAGAGGTGCACCGAGGTCGCTGGGTGACTAAGCTGAGTGACACAAGTGTGAGGCACAAACATCTGGCCCATCTAGGAGTTGCACTGCAGTGGCAGACAAGATGGCAGTTTTAAAAACTAGGCCCCAAACAGCACATAATGCAAAGAAAAAAAAGAGGTGCAGATGGACTTGTCCTTGGGCCCTCCCACTCACCCTATTGTTGTATAAACAGGACATGCACACTTTAACAAACCAGTAATTTCAGTGTCAGGGTCTGCTGCACGACTGTTGCTGAAATGATTGGTATGTTCGGGCCCACACAAAAATAGAAGAAAGGAATCCCCCTCCAAAAAAGAAGCAATTCATCTCTCCTTGCACAAACTGTCTCTTCAGAGGCAATATGTTATCCTCATCCTATGATTCCTCACCCCTGAGTACTTTCTGGAGGCAATTGCTGGTATAGGTCTTCCTGAAGGAATTTATAATTCATTTTGATGAACAGCATCTTCTCCACTTTTTTTGGAAGTAAACTCCTATGCCGATCGCTGACAAGGTGAGCGGCTGCACTAAACACTCTTTCGGAGTACACACTGTAGTGGGCGTAACTTAGGTAAAATAAAGCCAGTTTGTGCAAGGGCCACCGAATTGCCTCTTTTTTCCTGCCAGTATACATACAGACTGTCTGACATACCTATTTGGATGCTGTCACTCATATAATCCTCCACCATTCTTTCAATGGTGACAGCATTATATGCAGTGATGGAGACATCTCAGTAATCGCTGGCATCTCCTTCAGTCCAGACCAGATGTCAGAACTTGCTCCTGACTGCCCTGCATCACTGCCAGAGGGTTGGCCTGGAAATGTTATCCTTTCTCTGACGTCCTAGTGGATGCTGGGACTCCGTAAGGACCATGGGGAATAGCGGCTCCGCAGGAGACAGGGCACAAGAATAAAAGCTTTATGATCAGGTGGTGTGCACTGGCTCCTCCCCCTATGACCCTCCTCCAAGCCTCAGTTAGATTTTTGTGCCCGAACGAGAAGGGTGCAGGCTAGGTGGCTCTCCTGAGCTGCTTAGAATAAAAGTTTAATTTAGGTTTTTTATTTTCAGTGAGTCCTGCTGGCAACAGGCTCACTGCATCGTGGGACTAAGGGGAGAAGAAGCGAACTCACCTGCGTGCAGAGTGGATTGGGCTTCTTAGGCTACTGGACATTAGCTCCAGAGGGACGATCACAGGTTCAGCCTGGATGGGTCCCGGAGCCGCGCCGCCGGCCCCCTTACAGAGCCAGAAGAGCGAAGATGGTCCGGTGAAATCGGCGGCAGAAGACGGTCCTGTCTTCAACTAAGGTAGCGCACAGCACCGCAGCTGTGCGCCATTGCTCTCAGCACACTTCACACTCCGGTCACTGAGGGTGCAGGGCGCTGGGGGGGGAGCGCCCTGAGACGCAATATAACAGATATACCTTAGGTTGGCAAAAAGAAATACATCACATATAGCTCCTGGGCTATATGGATGTATTTAACCCCTGCCATTTTTCCAGAAAAGAGCGGGAGATAAGGACGTCGTGAAGGGGCGGAGCCTATCTCCTCAGCACACAAGCGCCATTTTCCCTCACAGCTCCGCTGGAAGGACGGCTCCCTGACTCTCCCCTGCAGACCTGCTACAGAATCAGGGTAAAAAAGAGAAGGGGGGGCACTATTGGCAGCTAATAATAAAAACAGCAGCTATAAAGGGAATAACACTTATATAAGGTTATTCCTGTATATATATATATAGCGCTTGGTGTGTGCTGGCAAACTCTCCCTCTGTCTCTCCAAAGGGCTAGTGGGGTCCTGTCCTCTATCAGAGCATTCCCGGTGTGTGTGCTGTGTGTCGGTACGTGTGTGTCGACATGTATGAGGAGGAAAATGATGTGGAGGCGGAGCAATTGCCTGGGTTAGTGATGTCACCCCCTAGGGAGTCGACACCTGACTGGATGATCGTATTTAAAAGGAGGCATTGAACATTTCTGACACTACAAGTACCACAAAGAAGGGTATTATGTGGGGTGTGAAAAAACTACCAATAGTTTTTCCTGAGTCAGATGAATTAAATGAGGTGTGTGATAAAACGTGGGTTTCCCCCGACAAAAAACTGCTAATTTCTAATAAATTATTGGCACTATATCCTTTCCCGCCAGAGGTTAGGGCGCGTTGGGAAACACCCCCTAGGGTAGATAAAGCGCTCACACGTTTATCAAAACAAGTAGCGTTACCGTCTCCTGATACAGCCACCCTCAAAGAACCAGCTGATAGAAGGCTGGAAAATATCCTAAAAAGTATATACACACATACTGGTGTTATACTGCGACCAGCAATCGCTTCAGCCTGGATGTGCAGTGCTGGAGTCGCGTGGTCGGATTCCCTGACTGAAAATATTGATACCCTGGACAGGGACAATATATTGTTAACTATAGAGCATTTGAATGTCCATTTCTGCCAGAAGAGCGTTATGGACGCGACAGTGGTCAGGGGATGCGGATTCCAAACGACATATGGAAGTATTGCCGTATAAAGGGGAGGAGTTATTTGGGGCCGGTCTATCAGACCTGGTGGCCACGGCAACGGCTGGAAAGTCCACCTTTTTACCCCAGGTCACCTCACATCAGAAAAAGACACCGTCTTTTCAAACTCAGTCCTTTCGTTCCCATAAGTACAAGCGAGCAAAAGGCCACTCATTTCTGCCCCGGGGCAGAGGAAGAGGGAAAAGACTGCACCATGCAGCCGCTTCCCAGGAGCAGAAGCCCTCCCCTGCTTCTGCCAAGTCTTCAGCATGACGCTGGGGCTTTACAAGCAGACTCAGACACGGTGGGGGCCCGTCTCAAGAATTTCAACGCGCAGTGGGCTCACTCGCAAGTGGACCCCTGGATTCTACAGGTAGTATCGCAGGGGTACAAACTGGAATTCGAGGCGTTTCCCCCTCGCCGGTTCCTGAAGTCTGCTCTACCAAAGTCTCCCTCCGACAGGGAGGCAGTTTTGGAAGCCATTCACAAGCTGTATTCCCAGCAGGTGATAATCAAGGTACCCCTCCTACAACAAGGAAAGGGGTATTATTCCACGCTGTTTGTGGTACCGAAGCCGGACGGCTCGGTGAGACCAATTTTAAATCTGAAATCCTTGAACACTTACATAAAAAGGTTCAAATTCAAGATGGAGTCACTCAGAGCTGTGATAGCGAACCTGGAAGAAGGGGACTATATGGTGTCTCTGGACATCAAAGATGCTTATCTCCACGTCCCAATCTACCCTTCTCACCAAGGGTACCTCAGGTTTGTAGTACAAAACTGTCATTATCAGTTTCAGACGCTGCCGTTTGGGTTGTCCACGGCACCTCGGGTCTTTACCAAGGTAATGGCCGAAATGATGATTCTTCTTCGAAGAAAAGGCATCTTAATTATCCCTTACTTGGACGATCTCCTGATAAGGGCAAGGTCCAGGGAACAGTTAGAAGTCGGAGTAGCACTATCTCAGGTAGTGTTACGTCAGCACGGGTGGATCCTAAATATTCCAAAATCGCAGCTGATTCCAACGACACGTCTACTGTTCCTAGGAATGATTCTGGACACAGTCCAGAAGAAGGTGTTTCTCCCGGAGGAGAAGGCCAGGGAGTTATCCGAACTAGTCAGGAACCTCCTAAAACCAGGCCAGGTGTCAGTGCATCAGTGCACGAGGGTCCTGGGAAAAATGGTGGCTTCTTACGAAGCGATTCCATTCGGAAGATTCCATGCAAGAACGTTTCAGTGGGATCTACTGGACAAATGGTCCGGATCGCATCTTCAGATGCATCAGCGGATAACCCTGTCGCCAAGGACAAGGGTGTCTCTTCTGTGGGGGCTGCAGAGTGCTCATCTACTAGAGGGCCGCAGATTTGGCATTCAGGATTGGATCCTGGTGACCACGGATGCCAGCCTGAGAGGCTGGGGAGCAGTCACACAGGGAAGAAATTTCCAGGGCTTGTGGTCAAGCATGGAAACATCTCTTCATATAAACATTCTGGAACTAAGGGCCATTTACAATGCCCTAAGTCAAGCGAAACCCCTGCTTCAGGTTCAGGCGGTATTGATCCAATCGGACAACATCACGTCAGTCGCCCACGTAAACAGACAGGGCGGCACGAGAAGCAGGAGGGCAATGGCAGAAGCTGCAAGGATTCTTCGCTGGGCGGAAAATCATGTGATAGCACTGTCAGCAGTGTTCATTCCGGGAGTGGACAACTGGGAAGCAGACTTCCTCAGCTGACACGACCTTCACCCGGGAGAGTGGGGACTTCACCCAGAAGTCTTCCACCTGATTGTAAACCGTTGGGAAAAACCAAAGGTGGACATGATGGCGTCCCGTCTAAACAAAAAACTAGACAGATATTGCGCCAGGTCAAGGGACCCTCAGGCAATAGCGGTGGACGCTCTGGTAACACCGTGGGTGTACCAGTCAGTGTATGTGTTCCCTCCTCTGCCTCTCATACCAAAAGTACTGAGAATCATAAGAAGGAGAGGAGTAAGAACTATACTCGTGGTTCCGGATTGGCCAAGAAGGACTTGGTACCCGGAACTTCAAGAGATGCTCACGGAAGACCCGTGGCCTCTACCTCTAAGAAAGGACCTGCTCCAGCAGGGGCCTTGTCTGTTCCAAGACTTACCGCGGCTGCGTTTGACGGCATGGCGGTTGAACGCCGGATCCTGAAGGAAAAAGGCATTCCAGATGAAGTCATCCCTACCCTGATCAAAGCCAGGAAGGTTGTAACCGCAAAACATTATCACCGCATTTGGCGGAAATATGTTGCGTGGTGTGAGGCCAAGAAGGCCCCTACAGAGGAATTTCAACTGGGTCGTTTCCTCCATTTCCTGCAAACAGGACTGTCTATGGGCCTAAAATTAGGGTCCATTAAGGTTCAAATTTCGGCCCTGTCGATTTTCTTCCAGAAAGA
Source organism: Pseudophryne corroboree (assembly GCF_028390025.1). Taxonomy (NCBI): domain Eukaryota; kingdom Metazoa; phylum Chordata; class Amphibia; order Anura; family Myobatrachidae; genus Pseudophryne; species Pseudophryne corroboree. Next base: position 23,157 of record NW_026970059.1, read on the forward strand.
ACTGGCTTCAGTGCCTGAAGTTCAGACATTTGTAAAAGGGGTACTGCATATACAGCCTCCCTTTGTGCCTCCAGTGGCACCTTGGGATCTCAACGTTGTTTTGAGTTTCCTAAAGTCACATTGGTTTGAACCTCTCACCACTGTGGACTTAAAATATCTCACATGGAAGGTGACGATGCTGTTAGCCCTGGCTTCAGCCAGGCGTGTGTCAGAATTGGCGGCTTTATCATATAAAAGCCCTTACTTAATCTTTCATTCTGACAGGGCAGAATTGAGGACTCGTCCTCAATTTCTCCCTAAGGTGGTTTCTGCATTTCACATGAACCAACCTATTGTGGTACCTGCGGCTACTAGGGACTTGGAGTACTCCAAGTTGCTTGACGTAGTCAGGGCCCTGAAAATTTATGTTTCCAGGACGGCTGGAGTCAGAAAATCTGACTCGCTGTTTATCCTGTATGCACCCAACAAGCTGGGTGCTCCTGCTTCTAAGCAGACGATTGCTCGTTGGATTTGTAGTACAATTCAGCTTGCACATTCTGTGGCAGGCCTGCCACAGCCAAAATCTGTAAAAGCCCATTCCACAAGGAAAGTGGGCTCATCTTGGGCGGCTGCCCGAGGGGTCTCGGCTTTACAACTTTGCCGAGCAGCTACTTGGTCAGGGGCAAACACGTTTGCTAAATTCTACAAATTTTATACCCTGGCTGAGGAGGACCTGGAGTTCTCTCATTCGGTGCTGCAGAGTCATCCGCACTCTCCCGCCCGTTTGGGAGCTTTGGTATAATCCCCATGGTCCTTACGGAGTCCCAGCATCCACTAGGACGTCAGAGAAAATAAGATTTTACTCACCGATAAATCTATTTCTCGTAGTCCGTAGTGGATGCTGGGCGCCCATCCCAAGTGCGGATTGTCAGCAATACTTGTATATAGTTATTGTTACAAAAATTCGGGTTATTATTGTTGTGAGCCATCTTTTCAGAGGCTCCTTTTCGTTTTATCATACTGTTAACTGGGTTCAGATCACAAGTTGTACGGTGTGATTGGTGTGGCTGGTATGAGTCTTACCCGGGATTCAATATCCTTCCTTATTATGTACGCTCATCCGGGCACAGTATCCTAACTGAGGCTTGGAGGAGGGTCATAGGGGGAGGAGCCAGTGCACACCACCTGATCCTAAAGCTTTTATTCTTGTGCCCTGTCTCCTGCGTAGCCGCTATTCCCCATGGTCCTTACGGAGTCCCAGCATCCACTACGGACTACGAGAAAATAGATTTATCGGTGAGTAAAATCTTATTTTTCCTTGCAACCTCAGTTGTGGGAGAAAATTAAGGAGGAGATGTTGACGGGTCACATTCCACTTGAGTTGACAATTTTCTCACCAGTAGGTCTTTGAACCTCTGCAGACTTGTGTCTGCCAGAAAGGGAGATACAATGTGGGCTTTAAACCTAGGATCGAGCACAGTGGCCAAAATGGGGTGTATTATGGCTGACCGGCGGTCTCCTGACCGCCGGTCAGCTTACCGACGCCAGGATCCCAACGGGGAGAGGCGAGTGTAGCAAGCCCCTTGCGGGCTCGCTGCGGTCGCCACGGGTTCTATTCCCACTCTATTGGTGTCGTGGACACCCACGAGTGGAAATAGACCCTGTTGGTCAGCATGCCGACCATCGGGTTACTGAGCCGGCGGGATGGTGGAGGAGGTCATGTGACTGTCGGTCAGCAGACCGCCGGTCACATGAATACCACCCGCCAAAATGTAATGCTCTGATTTCAACAGATTGACCACCCTTGAATCCTGGCAAAGCGAATGAAGGGCTCCATCCACATGTCCCACTTACTTAGCAGAATAGTTCCGTCATAGCTATTCCTTCAATTTCTCCAGCTGCTTCAGCAATAGCCTGATGATGCAAATGACCTGCCTCAGGCTGGCAGTGTCTGAACTGATTTAACTTGTGGCAAGTACGAAGGGTTGGAGAACCTTGCACAACACGGAAATCATTCTTCACTGCACACTGTCAGGTGCATTCCTCCTCCTGCCTATATTATAGGTGGATGTATAGGCTTAAATGGTCTTTTGCTACTCCTCCATCCTTTGAAGCACATAGAGTGTTGAATTCCACCTTGTTACCACCTCTTGCTGCAGGTGATTGCAGGACAGGTTCGGGAGTGGTTGCTGGTGCTCCAGTCTTTGGCACGCAGTGGCTGAATGCCGAAAGTGCCAATTTTTCGTGCCACCAACAGCATCACCTGCACGCTCCTGTCATTTAAAAATAAAAAATTCTGCACCACCAAATTAATTTTATGTGCAAAACATGGGGTGTACTTGAATTTGCCCAAATGTAATGCATGCACAAAATTGGTGGTGTTGTATGATATCACAAATCCCCAGGAGAGTCTAAGTGGGGTAAACTATTGTGTGATAATGTCCCTCGGTATCCGTAAGAGGTTGTCAGTGATACATAGCGATACACAGTGATACACAGTGTAGCCTGCCTAGGAACGAGCTGGTGTTTGTGAGATGCTGCTACTTGTGCCGCTGCTGTTGTTGCTGCAAAAGACAATACATCTACCCAGTGGGCTGTCACAGTCATGTAGTCCTTAGTTTGCCCTGCTGCACTTGTCCACATGTCCGTGGTTAAGTGGACACTGGGTACAACAGCATTTTTCAGGACATTGAGGACACTATTCTTAATGTCCCTGTGCAGTCCGAGAATCGCTTCCCTAGTGAAGTGGAACCTAGATGGGATTTGGTGGCGGGGACACTCTACCTCCATCAATTGTCTAAATCCCACGGCACTAATGGCAGATGCTGGATGAACATCTAACACCAACATAGCTGTCAAGGCTTCAGTTATCCGCTTTGCAACAGGATGACTGCTGTCACAGTGGTTAATTTCCTTACCGCTATTTATTACGGATTGACAAAGGCAACACACAGCTTGACACCTGTTGTCCGGATTTGTGGAGAAATAATTCCACACCGAAGAAGTGGCATTTTTGGTATTTTGCCCAGGCATGACAAGGGGCTTTCTCATCCCACAGACAACAACTGTCTAACCCTGTGCCTGATTTAAACAAACCACATCACCATCAGAATCCTCCTCGTCATCTTCCTCCTCAGCGCCAGCAACACCCATATCCTCATCCTGGTGTACTTTAACAGTGACAGCTTCAGTTTTAATATCAGAAACTAGACTGTGGGTGCTCCTTCCAGCACTTGCAAATGCTGTGCACATGGTGGAAGGACCCACCTCTTCCCGTCCAGTGTTGGGAAGGTCAGGCCTAGACATCGCAACCGTGGACACACTTGGACTCTCCTTGGGGATTTGTGATATCTCTGAAAGCACAGTTGTTTTTTCCTGTGCTTTAACAAGCTTATTTTTTTTTTCGAGAGGGAAGAGGGCTTCCATCCTCATGAACAGCTGATCCACCAGTCATGAACATAGGCCAAGGCCTTAGCTTTTCCTTGCCACTTTGTGTTGTGAAAGGCATATTGACAATTTTATGTTTCTTATCAGACAATTTTTTTTTTGTCTGATTATTAATTTTTTCTTCTTGGATTTTACATGCCCTCTATGACATTGGGCATCGGCCTTAGCAGACGACGTTGATGGAATTGCATTGTCAATGTCATGACTGGTGGCAGCAGCTTCAGCACTAGTACTAGGAACTGGTAGTAGTTTCCGATCCTCCACTATTTTTTCCTCCAAATTGTTGTTCTCCATTTCACAGGACAGCACCCCTTTATTAAAACAGAACACAGAACAGTGCCCCTTTATTTTCACAGCGCCCCTGTGTTCTTACAGCATACAGTAGCATTGTGCTTTAAATTTTTAACTGCACCCAAACTTTTATTGGCAGACAGGGTCAGTGTAATGTTATTAAGACATCAGCACCCCTATATTTCACAGCATACAGGAGCAGTGTGCTTTTAATTTGTAAGAACTGCACCCAATTTTTTTACAGCAGACAGGGCCAGTGTAATGTTAAGACATCAGTACCCCTATATTTCACAGCATACAGGAACAGTGTGCTTTTAATTTTTAACTGCACCCAAACTTTTATAGCAGAGAGAGCCAGTGTAATGTTGTTAAAACATGAGCACCCCTATATTTCACAGCATACAGGAGCAGTGTGCTTTTAATTTGTAAGGGAACTGCACCCAAATTTTTAGAGCAGACAGGGCCAGTGTTATGTTATTAAGACATCAACACCTCTATATTTCACAGTGCCCCTTCCCCCTGTACAACACAGTGAAAGCCAGGACAGCAACACACATGTACAGCTGCATCACCCTGCAGTAAAACCAGTGACAGCCAGGACAGCCATGACAGAAGAAACAGCCAAGATAGCACCCCTAACACAGAACACATTCACCACAATGACTGCAGCAGCACCCCAACAGAGCACACACTAACCATGATGCCAGTACCCACAGAGAGAAACAGAGGTCTGTCTCCCTCACTCTCCAAGTTCGAAGTGAAAATTGTGGTGACGCGCGGCTGTTTATATGGGAAGTCCCAAGCCTGGCTCAGATCCGGGCTCAGGAGATGAAGTTCGGGGGGTGGGGGAGTTTGGTTCTCAAGGATCTGAACCCACTCATCCCTTTATTCTGAAATTTCCACTAGTTTGCTGCACAAGCATGTCTGATCTTTTTATGAATCTCAATTGAGGTTTCCATTGTCAACACATTTTTTAACTTCTGTTGTACTACTATGATAAAACTTTATATATGAGATTGTTTTCCATCTAAATGAGTTGGATTCAAAGTCCTCTAGCTTCTGCAGGTGTTTCTAAGGACATCTGTGCGATCAATATTGATGAACTTCATTAAAGTTTTTGTGATTGAAAACCCTGATTGTTTGATAAAGAAATAAAAACTAATTAATGTAGCTGTTTGATCGTTTGTTTACACAAACGTCAAGTCCACCTTTTGGTCCTGCCAAATGTACAACATTTTTAATGTGTATGTCAATAATTGTGTCAATAACCATTAATTGGTAGTAATTGGCATTTCTGGCATATTGTTTGGGTGATTTTCTGGTTACGGGATATCTGTTTCAGGATTCCACATGAATAATTTTTTAAAGAATTCTCCAATCTACAGTCTGCATCCATTGGGTTTATGTTTGGAAGATTGAATGAATAAATATCCAATGAATACAGCACACTTAGGAATTCTGTTACATATATATATATATATATATATATATATATATACTAGGATGAATTTGGAGAGCGCACTTGTAAGTTTAAAAGGTAACACACTTTATAGCATAAAATAAATATCCACATACATGTTAGTTTTAAAATTCCAGTATGGCAAAGATAAAAAACATCAGTGCTGTGCTTTATCTCTGTCTCCATCTCACCGACTTTCTCACGCTGGCTCCTGACCCAGCGGGTGACGTCACACTGTCCACGGATTGTAGCCACCCCAACGCGTTTCGACCAATCATGGTCTTTGTCAGGGGATGTGCCTGATGAAGACCACGACGACTCCTGATGAAGACTACGATTGGTCGAAACGCGTTGGTGATGGATACAAACCATGGACAGTGAGATAGAGATGGAGATAAAGCACAGCACTGATGGTTTTTTATGTTTGCCATACTGGAATTTTCAAAACTAACATGTATGTGGATATTTTAATTATGCTATAAAGTGTGTTACCTTTTAAACTTACAAGTGCGCTCTCCAAATTCTTCCTAGCATCAATACCATATGCTCCATTGACCTGGAGCTGGATGCAGCTGCACTTGGAGGATTTGTAGGAGAGAAACTCTGGATTATACAAACCATTTGCGCAGAGACTGAGTATTTATATACTGAATATATATTAGATTTAATTAGAATATATTGTAATTTTTTTAGTACTAGGGCAGAGCCCATGGATGGATGGACATATGCCCCCCCTGGAGGACACAGTAGCACCCCCTGGATGGACAACACAGCACCACTGCATGGACACAGCACAGACACATGGGCACTGTACAGGCTCCACAGCCAGAGTGAAATTGTGCGAATCATGGGGACCTTTACAGAATCCAAAACCCAGGAGAATCCAACAGTGGGAGGATGTTTTCTGGATCTGATTTAGGCATGAAAATCAGAGCAAGACTCGGAGTCCGGTTCTCAGAGAATCCTGCTCATCTCTAATAATTAGCACTGACCATATCTCACATGACCACAACCATTTCACCTGTGTTGATGTGGAATAAATGAACATTTAACAAACATCTGATCACAGCTGAACCCACCATTCATCAATGACACCCTTATATCTATCACATCCACAGCTATTACACCTGTGTGGGTATAGCAATGGCATTAGCTGATCAGTATATCTGTGGTCTCATCACTTTGGAGGAGTTGCACAGGAGGAGTGCTCAGGAGTGACACTAGATCCAAATCCCTCTTACGATGCATGCCCAACGTTGCTATAAATATGGGGTGGAACTGGACCTGGATCTGCTGTTTAGGTCAGGGATATGCTGACTTTCGGGACATTGCATCTGTTGTGGAGGAGCCAGACCCAATAACACCAGGGGATGTGGAAAATAAACAGGGGGGTAATGAGGTTCATCACAAAATTATACCCCAGTATTTTTCAGGTAATTGTGCCTAAAAATTATTGTTTTTTTATGATACTATTTACTAAATTATATAATTAATAGGTTCATTTTTCATTTACAATTTGTTTATTTCAGAAATACAGTAGTATAATAGCCTTCAAAAATACTGGCATTAGTTGACTGACATTCATATTTTGTTTTCTGTTGTTTTGGTAAATGTTTGTAATATTTTCTAAATAATATAGAAAACATCTGTTGTGTGTTTTCATAAACCACAAATGATTATTTAGTTTTACCCTATTAAGACCATTGTTATATTAAAAAGAAAATATGAATTTTTTTTTCAAACATTTCACCAACTAATTATTTGACACTTTGTTGTATGTATATTAAAGAATATGAAAAAAATATTATTTGTCTGATATATACATTTTTACTGAAATATGTCAGTTTCTGCAGAAAAGTTCCCCAAGCATGTGTATTAAATATACAACATTTCAACATTAGGAACAATAACAAGATTCACTATACTCATTTTAGCCTGCATTATCACTGCCTCTTCCCTGTCCTTTAACTTTATCACCATGAGTAAGTAGGCTTTGGTGGTGGTGGGGGGGGAGTTGTTGGATACACTGACACAGATAATGTTGGCCCACTACTAATGGTGTTACTTGAAGCTGCCTCAGATCTAAGCCTCTGTGCCACCAATCCAGTGTGTGCATTGACAAGGCATGAGTTTGTGCCTGAAAAGCTTGGGTAAGAATTTGTAGTTGGCCCATTAGATTTTGGTTAAGGCTCTGTATTTGCAAATGTTTATTACGGCCCACTCACATACTAGAACCCTGGGCTGCTTGAGCAATGATAATTTGCTTGCTCAGTCTGCCTCTGCATGAATTGCAACTGTCAGTTTCCTAAAAGAGTCCAAGGACAGTGTAAATAGCTCCACAGATGGAGTAAGCTGTGGTGTAGGTGTGCTTGGTCCTGCTGTTTGTAGTTACTGTTGGGAATCAACATTACCCACATTTGGGAGGTCAAACATGTTGATATGTCTCAACACCAGCACATGGTATGCAGATGCATCTTCCCCCTCTTCAACCGGTGGTCTGGGTGTTCATGAACACGATGGCCCTAACAACATAAACATTATAGGTAAGTGATCTAAGTTTTCTAAGAAAAAAGATATATGAAAATATATTACATATTAATCTTTTTTTTAAGTGTTTTGTTAATCAAAAACTATAAACTTAACCTAAAAGCAGAATATTTCCTAGTATTAATAAATAGAAGTGGAGGGAAAATAATTTGAGGTACTTTACACTGCACATAAAAAATAAATATTGTTAGAGACAACTGCAAAATGGACCAATGTGAAAAATCTGTGGTGGGTGCTCTGTGGTCATTGGCATTAAACCCCTATTCATATCTAAAAAGCACTGCGGCAACACACCTGTAGCTGGTTTTGATGCGATATAGTAACATAGTAACATAATAATATAGTTAATTAGGTTGAAAAAAGACTGAAAAATTGTCCATCAAGCTCAAATTGTAGTATTAATCTTACACTAATCTGTCTGTAAATATAGTGTAACTATAATGACCTGGATGAAGTTATGTTTTAAGTCTATCTAACACAATAATTAGTGCCATTTCTAAAATACATTTATTTTAAATGCTCTATCATTGGATATATTTTTCAGTTAGAAATTGATCTAATCCATTTTTAAACATATTGACTTAGTCCACCATTACTTAATTCTCTGGCAGATAATCTAATATCCTTACTGCCCTTACAGTAAAGAACCCTTTCCTGCATTGGGTATGACATTTTCTCTCCTCTAACCTCAGAGGATACCTGCATGTCCTGTGTAGAGATTTTTCAATAAACAAATCACCTGATAGCTCAATGTATTGTCCCTGTATATATTTAAAAATAATAATAATGTCTCCACTTAGATGTCTCTTTTGTATAAACATATTTAACCTAGTAAACCTTTCCTCATAATCCAGTGCCTCTAACCCCTTAATCAATTTTGTGGCTCGCCTCTGAACCCTTTCAAGTTACAAGATACCTTTTTTTTTATAGTGTGGTGCCTAGAACTGTACACAGTATTCAAGGTGTGGTATACCAATGATTTATACAGTGGCAGGATTTTTTATGCACGCTAACACCTTATTTGCCTTTCTGCTGCACTGACATTGGGTGCTGCTTCGAAGCCTATTATCAATAAGCACCCCCTAATCTCTTTTAACTTCCGTTTTCCCAACATTTTCCCCATTTAATTTATAGGCTGCATGTTTGTTTTTAGTTCCAAAGTGCATAATATTTTGTTTTTCTATATTAAACCTCATTATCCATTTATTTGCTAAAACTTCTACTTTTAATGAGTCTCAACATCCATGTCTGAATTAATTACCCTACTCAGTTTAGTATCATCTGCAAAAATTATCACTGTGCTTTCCAGACCTGCTCCTAAGTCATTAATATATTGAACAATAGTGGCCCGAGTATGGAAAACATCCCATTAGCACCACTCGCTGTTCCCTGTTATCCAGCCAGTTATTTTCCCAAGTACAAATAGTGTTTCCTAGACCAAACTCTCTTAATTGGAAAATCAGCCTCATGTGAGGCACTGTGTCGAAGGCTTTAGCAAAATCTAAGTAGACCACATCCACTGATTTCCCCTGGTCAAGATTATTTCTCACTTTCTCATAGAAGCTACAGTAATTAATTTAATTTAGTTTGACATGACCTGTCCCTCACAAATCCATGCTGGTTCCTATTAATAACCTTGGAGGTTTCCAAGTACTCCTGTATGCTATCCCTTATTAAACCAATCTTTTCCCCACAATAGATGTCAAACTTAATGGTCTAGAGTTACCAGGATGAGTTTTAATGCCCTTTTTAATTATCTACACTACTTCTGCTATACGCCAGTCCTTTGGTTCCATTCCTGTTGTAATTCAATCATAGAAAATCAAATATAAAGGCTTTGATAGTTCTGAGTTAAGCTCCACAAGAACCCTGGGATGAAGGTCATCCAAACTAGGAGATGTATTTATTTTAATTTTGCTTATTCTTAGATATGAAAGCAAATATCACTTAAGTATTTGCTGTGTATATTGTTTTGCTTTGTGATTCAAAAATACTTTTATAGTCATTTTTAAAAACACATACTTTATACAGTAGGAGACGTTTAAAATGTTTGTTGCAAATTCAAATCAAAATAGGGTAACAAATAGTGTGAGACATTAACACAGATTTTGGATACCATAAAAACAAACATAGGCGGTTATTCAGAGTTGTTAGAAAACCATAAAGGTTATCAGCTGGGCAAAACCATGTTGCACTGCAGGTGGGGCAGATGAAACATGTGCAGAGAGATGTAGATTTGGGTGGGCTATATTGTTTCAGTATAGGGTAAATACTGGCTGCCTTATTTTTTTCATTTAAAAAAAAAATCTGTTTATTATAGCTTTCATATAATACAATACAGAATACAAACAAATGCAGGCAGGCAGTGAGTAAAATGGAAGAACAGCATAGAAACATACACCTATCAATACTAAGAGGTCGGTAGCCAGTACAGTAGAAATCTATAGGCATAAGTGGCATACCAGTAAATTTCACTATATATCGAAGCCATGAAAACAACAATAGTATAGGGATAGAACGAGTGGTCAAGTAAGTGACCAAGAACCATGGAGTCGGCACTATCAGAGACATCCGTCAAGGCTTCATAAGAGTGGTAGCATAAGATGGTGTATGCAAACATGTAGAAAATCTTTGTCAAGTAAACAATGCAAACCAGAGAATATCACTACCTGGAACCTATTATTAGAAGAGACAAGACAGAAAAAGGGAAGAAAAGGAGAGAAAGAAAAGTGGTGGAAAAGGACGGGGATAGGGACACACATGAGGGAAAATAGTGAGGGAGGTCGAGGATGTCCTATCATCAAAAGATAGTAATTGGTACATCATTATAAGTTCAGAGAGTGTAGTAATTACATTAGAATATCGGAATATAAGGGGGAAGAGTATCATAACATAGAGTCTTCCAAGATCTTCTTATGGAGGAACCATTCAGTATGTTCAATACCCTGAAAATCTGAGCTTGTGTGAACTGATCCCACGAATCAATGTAGAGGCCCCATTTTTTATAAAAGGATTTGACACCGGTCTCTATATTAACCTGGGCTGATTTTCTGTCATAATATAGAATCTGTAAAAGTTTTCCATGAACTTCCACTAGAGAGGGGGATGACGGTGAGAGCCAGTGGGACAAAATAATTTTTTTGGAGACTGTTACTAGAATAGTGAGAAACGGTAGAATCCGTCATTTCCCAGTACCCAAGTTCCATTCCGAAATTTGCACATAGACCAAATAAGGGTGTCGCTGTCACTCGTGTATGCAGTAATTGATTAATGTAAGCCACCACTTTATGCCATATTTGGTAGTTTTCAGTAGTAAGGGATTTCACTGAATGATGTAGTCACTATGTCATGAGTGGCAGCTTGCAGCTGAGATTCAGTGTGTGTGACTCTCTATGTTAGATGCTGCAGCTATTTGGATATATCACATACAGCCTGGGAGAGCAGGGTGGCCATGGTGGCTTTTACGCCACTACATCCCCATAAGTTACTGAGGCATCAGGATCGTGGCATACCTGGGATCCAACACTATCTGCTCCCTCTGTCGTGGCTTTCTTAGAGGCAGGAGAGACTGCCTCAGATCTGGCGTCAGGCGCCATGTTGCCGGCCGCGCTGCATTTCTCCTGTCTTGTGGAGGTGCTGGTGAGGGTCTAGGGAGCCGCAGTTATGGGGGTCACAAAGTGGTCCATGATGACCGCAGGTGCTGCTGAGGGTGTCCCGGGCGGTGTGGAGGCTGTGATAGCCTTGAAAAGGTTTATTCAGCGGGCGGCGGGGATGGAGCCTGGCAGTGAGCTTCCTATCTCATGGGTCCTGGAACCGGAAGTCCGGCTACCTTATTTTTACCATGCAATTTAGATTTCAGTTTGAACACACCCGACTCAAATCTAACTCTCTGTGCACATGTTACATCTGCCCCACCTGCAGTGCAACATGGTTTGGACTAATTGCTAACATTTTCGGTTTGCTAACAACTCTGAATAACCCCCGTAGTAAATACAGTAATATTTTTTATTTTCCCCTATGACTTATCAGCAAGATCCTCTTGATGGCATGAAGATCTCTTTTTAGCAGGTGCCTTCCACCTGCCTGCTGGAGCTTCATTGTTGTTTAAAACAACAATACTTTAATATTTAAATTTGATGCACAATATACAATGTATTGACAACAATAAACTTCATTTACTGTATATGTGCATATTTTAAGCCCCAGACAATGTCTGTCAGTAAAAAAACACAATGACATTATTAATTAATTTTGTGGCCTAGGCCAAAAAAGAGAATATAACATTTGTACCATAACATAATTGGTTTTCCATTAAGGAATGAAAAATGTACATGCTGTACACATTTAAATTAACACTATAAACAATAATTAGTAGGCATCCATGTACTGAGGGACAACAGTTCCCAGAATAAAATTAAATTGCAAAAGTAACAGGTTTGTATGAAGAGTGTGAGGCTGTGTTGTTCCACAGAAGTTTCAAAACCATGCTGAAACACATAGAAGGATTATTTAAAAAACGTTAATCACATAAAAGGGCCTATTAATTGTTGGTTACTCACCAAATGATGCCTGAGCTGGTGGCCTGTCAGTGTCCTCAACGTGGAGTCCAGGCAGGACTTTTGGGGAAATGACTTGTTTATATTCCTCTTCATAGTAAGCATAGTAAACTGGGATTTGAAGGCCACCACCGGTCCTGCATGCCTGTTTGACCTCATCCACCATCTTCTGATTCAGCACACGCTTTAAGTTATTAAAGCGATTTCTTTTTATTGGATACATCACATCTACATGTGTTCACTGCATCTACTGCATTAGTGATGCCCAACCATATCTCTCTCTTCCTATCCATGGAGGTGTGGTGTGCATGCTCTCCTGAAAGAATCACACCATCGCATGTACTAATATGCAATTCTCTCCTAATTGCTACCTATTTCAGTTGGTGTACCGCAAGGCTCAGTCTAAGGTCCTCTGCTTTTCTAAATCTATACCTCATCTCTTGATAAACTTATCAGCTCTTTTGGATATTATTATCATCTGTACTCAGATGATACTCAAATCTACCTATCCTCCCCAGATTTGTCACCATCTTTATTGGTCCGTGTCACTGAATACCGTTCTTCTGTTTTATCTTGGATGTCATCTCGCCACCTCAAACGTAATATTTCCAAAACAGAGTTAATTATATTTCCACTGACCAACAGTGGTTACCAAACTGATATCTCTATCACTGTTGAGAACTCGACAATCAATCCTACCCTACAAGTTCGCTGTCTAGGTGTCATTCTTGACTATGAACTGTCCTTTGTACCCCACAATCAACGTGTCTCAAAATCATGTTACATGCATCTACAAAACATATCCTAAATATGACCATACCTTACACAAGACACTGCAACAACTCTAATTCATGCTCACATTATCTCCCACATTGATTTTTGCAATAGTCTTCTAACTGGTCTTACCTAAAAGAGGCACTCAACACTACAATCCATTCTGAATGCAGCTGTGAGGCTGATCTTCCCAGCTAAATGTTCATCGGCTGCAGATCCACTCTGGCAGTCCCTCCATTGGTTACCTTTACCATATTCAATATTAAAAACTTTTACTCACATACATGGCCATTAACCAAACTACACCAATGTACATCTCTTCGCTTATCTCAAAATACCTCCCAACCTGACCTCTCCGCTCTTCACATGATCTACGTCTTTCATTAACACTCATTGTCTGCTCCCATTCACGATTGCAGGATTTTCTTCGGGCTGCACCACCTCTGTGGAATGCCTTACCATGCACAATAAGACTCTCTCCTAGTCTCCAAACCTTCAAGCATTCCCTGAAAACTCACCTCTTCAGGCTAGCTTATCACATTCCAGTAACGCTCGCTTAACCTTCATAAGCTTTCCTATCCAGTTACAACCCCTCTGTACAGTCCACATATATCCTCATATATTTTCTTTTTTCACTTTCTAATCCTCCTCACCCCAGGCCAACATCACTGTGTGACCTTATCATGCAGCCCACCAAGAACCTTTGCAATCTGGTGGACAATTATGCAATAGGTAGCACCTATTCTTGTGTATCAATGCATACTTCCCTATAGATTGTATGCTTGCGAGTAGGGCCTTTCTACCTCTATGTTTGTTATTGTCCAGTTTTGTTCTATTACTGTTGTTTCAATTATAAAGCGCAATGGAATATGCTGCGCTATATAAGAAACTGTTAATAAATAAAATAAATAATATGAATACCACTAAATTTCGGGCTTGATGATAAAAACAATTAAAATGCTGCAGCAGTGAGAACAAAGCAAATGAGAAAAAATGTAGAGACTTAAATGATTAATAAGAGCAAATTCAAAGACTGTTATAATTTATTTCAATTTCCTAGTGACTTTATGCGCTAATAGATTACAGGTGTATAAAATTACTTGAGACCACATCAGTACAATGAATGAGTATATATACATTTCTTTATATCAAGTATTAAAAAACTTTTATATGAACAAATATTTAATATCACTTAAAACAACAAACTCATTAAACGGCATCCAGTGAGACGGTATGAAAACATTATAAAATAATTTATTTAAAATTTTTTTTTAGCCACGTGACTCTTTTAGTGTCTAGTTCAAACACAATATAAAAAAGTCCTCATTAAATAGATTATGTCCCTAAAGCTGTAAGCTTTGTATCTTAATGTTGATCCAATGCGATACAATGTATTCTTATAATAGAAACAAACAACCGTGTATCCACTTGTTCCATGCTCACCTGTCTCCACTTCCTGTACTGTTCAGTTTACCGCTCCCAGTTGTTTGTGCCGGAGATGAGAGATGTTTTAACTGTAATCTTCACTTTTAAATCAATTAACCTCCGGCGAGAGTGGGCGGTGAGCAGCCATACCTGTAGAACACTCCGCTGGTGGCCAGGACAGGCGCTTCTCCTGGCGGTGAGCTCCAGCCGCCGGGTATCGCACCTGTCCTGGGGCCGTGTCCGGCTCTGACATTCCTGTCCAGCTGTCAGCTCCAATCCCCGATTCTCCTTCACGATGGACACCTCTAGCGTGCAGCGTCCCAATGGCAGTCGTGAGTGCAGGAGAGTTTGTTAAATGTAGTCAGCGTGTAGACAGGTGTCAACATTAAGATACAAAGCTTACAGCTTTGGGGACATAATCTATTTAATGAGGACGTTTTTATATTGTGGGGTATATTTACTAAGCCTTCGATGGAGATAAAGTAGACAGAGGTAAAGTACCAGCCAATCACTGTCTAACTGCCATGTCACAGGCTGGGTTTGCAAAATGACAATTAGGAACTGAATGGCTGGTACTTTTTCTCCATCTACTTTACCTCCATCCAGGTCTTAGTAAATAGACCCCTGTGTTTAAACTAGACACTTAAAGAGTCACATGACAATTTTTTTTTTCATTTTATAATATTTTTATACCATATCACTGGATGCCGTTTATTGAGTTTATTGTTTTAAGTGATATTAAATGTTTGTTCATATAAAAGTTTTTTTAATACTTGATAAAAAGAAATTTATATATACACATTCATTGTATTGATATGGTCTCAAGTCATTTTATGCACCTGTAATCTATTAGCGCATAAAGTCACTAGGAAATTGCATGTTTTTTAGTGCGGCTGATATTAGCTGCTACTAATTGAGCTGTGTGAACACAGACACAGCTAGACTGAACTGCTACTTTGTTTATTTTTTTCAATAGATGAGATTATTACAAATAAATTATTAATTATATATTAGCGCCTAGATAAATTTGGTGAGCATATAATTTATTTAATTGCCATTAATGACAAATACTAAAATTACTAATCAAATGGTGTTATTTGAAAAATTGTACATTCTACTTCGCTGTTCAATACTTTATTTTCCACCCCAGCTGTCTCAGCAGAGCACTTTTCACATCTTTATTCCGCAGACTGTAGATCAGAGGGTTTATCATGGGAGTTACAACTGAGTACAGTACACTAAACGCCGGTTCTAGGACATCGGAGTATTCTGATGGTGGCACCATGTACACAAACACAGCTGTCATATAGTACATAATGACAATGGTGAGGTGGGATGAGCAGGTGGAGAAGGCTTTCTTTCTGCCGTCCTTAGATTTTATCTGTAAGATGACTCTGATAATTTTTATATAAGATGTCACACAGAAAATAACTGGTAAAACTGCATATACCAAAACTTCCATATAGATTACAATATAAAAGTCTTCACTGCCAGCACAGGCGATGTAAGTCAGAGCTTTAGCATCACAGAAAAACTGGTGTATGGTGCGAGACTGACAGAAGGACATGTGTGATGCTGGGATTGTAATCACCAATGAGTTTAAGCTTCCTGATATCCAAGTGCCAGAAGCAAATACAAGACAGTGTTTCCTACTTAAAATAGTGTGATAGTGTAAAGGGTCACATATAGCAACATATCGGTCATATGCCATAATGAATATTAGATACACCTCTGACGAAGAAATAAAAAAATAAAAGAACAACTGGGTGAAGCATTGGGTGAAGGACACTGTATAATCTCCAGATAGTAACATGTACAGCAGGTTAGGGACAGTAGTGGTTGTATAACAGATATCTACTAACGCCAGGTTACAGAGGAATAGATACATGGGGGTGTGTAATTGAGCATCATTATATATCAGTGTTATTATAATAGCATTGTTGATCACTCCAAATACATATAGGAGGAAAAATACACATATAGTTGACAATATATAATTTGATTTAGCATAAAATGGTAACAAGTGGAATCCATTCATATAAGTCTGGTTCTCCATGTCACATCCATGTTACTCTGTAATGACACATACATATTACTGGAACCTACTCTATTTGCATGGCTGTGGGGTTATAGAATTCTCAGTAGGACAATTACATAGGTGTAGCTCTATCTCTTGAATTGCAGAGTACGTAGGTCAATGTTAGGCAGCCAGAAGTCGCCACACTTACAGGTGTGATGAAGATGTAACACAGGTGAGACAGGTGACATGATGTACAGACACAACAGATGGGTATAATAGTGTCATTCTAACTTCACTGTGAAGACAATTTTCTTCTGCTCTGTGACCTTGGTGTGTTGACTATCACTTCAATACTTGCAGTGCAACTATCACTAATGTCTCTTGCTATACTCGGTGATAATACTGTGTCAGACCCTCCAACATGAGCCGCCCCACTAGGTACAAAATGCTCCGTTTCTGGACTTCCCTCTTAATTTATGATTTCCATCATCTGTGTTGAACTAGTTAAATGGTAAGAAAGCTGTTTCTTCACAGGTGATGGCAATAATAAATTAAGAGGGAAGTCCAGAAACAGAGCATTTTGTACCTAGTTGGGCGGGTCATGGTGGAGGGTATTTTGTGTGTGTGTATATATATATATATATATATATATATATGACCTGATAAAATGCTGCAGTAAATAGGCATTAAAACGTTGCTGAACAATATACCTGTGTGAATGGTTTATACAAAATGCCAGGAGGGCTGCACTAATATTGCATATACTGTAGGATTCCTTTGTGTGTGGGCACCCGGTACATGAGCTGTGTTAATACAGGAAGAGCCAGACCCATGGTGCTGTGTATTATATGAGCTACACAACTGGCATATGAGTGTATTCTCTTCTTATGAATGTATCCACATACTGTAACTGTGGGATCATTGTTGTGTGGTTGCAATTAACTGCACAATTTATAGCACCTATTACACATTTGGACGTACAGTGGGTGTAAGACTGTGGACTGTTTATTTGCACTTTACACATGGCACTTTATAGTGTAATGATGACCAGTCAATTAAACCAAGAAGGGACCAGTGGTAATTCCCACATTCTGTACCCGCTGGGTGATTTGCATAGCTATTCGGAATCAGAAGCTAAGGAGATACCCTACAAAGTAATTCTTAATGAACAAGTGGATACAACCTCATTAGAAGATATATATTGTGACTTACAGTATCGACATTGTGACGTAAAGAAACAGATTATTATTATCACTGTATTTCGCTGAGTGACTATTACCATGGTGGGCATCTTCAACAAATGCTCCTTGGATTTAATGCTATAAATCATTGAAATGAACGCATTGAAAGAAAAAAATTGCAGCATTTGAAGTTACTCATAAACTGCTATTAGAAGCTGACACTCAAAACAACTAGTATGACAAATTAAATAACCGGCTACCTTATTTTTACCATGCAATTCCGATCGATGTTTCGATGTTTGAAAAAAATATTTAAAAAATATTTAAAAAATAAATATATATATATATATATATATATATATTTTTTTTTTTTACTAAAATCATTTGGGATAGGGTTAAATTGATGTTCTTAACCTAATTCATGAATAAAAAAAAAACCGACAACTTCGGAGCGGTTTTCAGCAAAATAAATTGTCAGTTAAGTGGTTAAATATATAAAATGGATCTAATTAAATTTAAGACAAACGAAAGGTTCAAAGTCAACATGGATTATGAAAATCATAATGTTTACCACTGTACGGACAAGCAAAGGAGAGGAGACAATGCATAAACTTTTTTCCACAAGAGATTAAAGAAAACATGTGATTTAGAATCTTCAAACGGATGTACATCAACTGTCAGTGAAGCTGAGTCTATACAGAGTAACCAAGGAGGTAAAGGTCATTTAAGGGTTGCAAGAAGAGTGAGGGGAGCAGGAGGAGGCAATGGTGATCATACACCTTATGTAGGCAAGAGTGGAAAAGGTAATGGACATGGAGGAAGAAATCCCAGTAATCAGAAAACTTACAATAGGTATTAATTTATCCAATTACATACTTAGTAATACAGAATGTGAAAGTATTATCTAAGGTATTGTCTTTTGTCCCCACTAATATGCATAACTCGCGTCAATGTCACACATATATAATTTGCACCATCAACTGATGCTCAAAGATCATTTTGCCAAAAGCCCTCCCCCATGATAATACCAAACAAGATGTACCATCACAGGTATTTATGATACAACCTAGATCTAAAATCGAACCACGATCCATGAATGTGTCTATGTGCACGTTCATGGTGCTACTTGAGCAAGAAACCAAAGATTAAATCAAACATCAACCTACTGTACATCATAATTTGCATTATTTCAGGCATAAAAGATCTTAGCTCAGAAGCAGGAGTTTATATTTAAACCTGTGACAAAGGTGGAGGACTGGGAAATCAGAATCTAAAGGACTATAAATCAGTTAATGAGGCAACTGAGTGATATGGAAAACTATTGCTTATTACCTAAAGATCCTTCTAACATCTTTAAAAAGAAGCTGGTGGATTTTCTAGATATTGCAATAAAGAATGAGTCTATTACCAGTAAATTAAGGAATACCTTAATTACCATGTAGCAACTGGTCCCACTATTATATACTAAACCTAAAATCCATAGATATTTTGACAATCCACCAAGATGCCCAATTATATCAGTTATATGTTCCTTATTTCAGCCTATTTCACTTTATTTAGATACTTTGTTGCAACCCTAATTATTTGCTTGATACTAGTACCTTATTGTATAAACTTAGCATATTGCTGGTGTTTCATGAGAATGTATTTCTGTGTAGCATTGATGTGCAAAGTTTATATATTGTTATTCCACATGAGATGGGTTTGATGACAGTCCAATGATTTCTTACTGGGCACCCTCTATATAATGGTCCAGAAATATCTTTTTGCATCAACCTCTTACAAATGATTTTATCTAAAAATTTATTTCTCTAAGATGGGAAATATTACTTGCAAAGTAGAGGAAGTGTGATGGGGGGTATAGTATGGTATGCCGGTGGCCGGGCTCCCGGCGACCAGCATACCGGTGCCGGGAGCCCGACCGCTGGCATACCGACAGCGTGGCGAGTGCAAATGAGCCCCTTGCGGGCTCGCTGCAGGCACAGTGGCTATTTATTCTCCCTCCAGTGGGGGCGTGGACCCCCACAAGGGAGAATATCTGTTGGTATGCCGGCTGTCGGGATTCCGGTGCCGGTATGCTCTGTGCCAGGATCCCGACAGTCGGCAACCTGAAGACCACCCGTGATGGGGTCCAGTGTGGCCCCATCATATTCGAACATGTTTATGTTTGATGTTGAGCAAGAGATATTTTTTCTGATGCACAAATTGCTCTAGATGTAGTCTTTTACTATCGGTATATTAAAGATTTGTTATTACTGTGGCATGGCTCTAATAAATATTTAGTTACAATTATTGAGGATCACAATATGAAATTACACCCTGTGAAATTGACTTATTCAATTAGTGATACTGCTATTATCTTTTCATATGTCCAAAGTAATGGACATATTTTTACATCATTATTCTCAAAGCCAACAGCCCAAAGTCCTGCACCCCTGGCAACTCACCCCTATTACATTTACCCCCATGTCTCTAATTCTGCTCCGGTACATTACTATATTACTGCTGCATGTGTTGTCCTAATATCAAATGAAGGAAAAACACTCTGGGACAAGTGAGTATGTGCAAACCCTCCCACTATCACACAGAAAGGTAGTTAGAAAGTGGCTTTCCCTGTGATTCTTAGGGTAGATACTAACATTTAAAGTGATTTCAAGTTAAGCTATTATCAAGATGGGTGCTCATATATGCAGCTTCAAAATGCCATGTACAGATAGGTCCTCATACATTGTAGGTGTGGGAGGCTGCGTACTGTGGTGCTGCCGCGATGCATAGGGCAGGCTCCAGCAGCCTCCTGCAACCATAGGTTTCTCATTGTGTGCTATTTTTCATGGGCGTATGCGTAAGCACTTACCCGCTTTCCTCTACCACCTTCCTGCTTTAAAACTACTGGGTAGTGGGATCAAAAGCTCTTGCCACCACCAAAACTTGCCCTTTGCTGGCTCCCTAGATAGATGGCTTATTTTAATGTGGTGTGAGAAGCAAATGCATCAGGGGCAACAATATAGAAGGACACAAATGTAGGGGAACTAGAAGTCCTTGCAGCAAACAAACAGTATGATATTATAGGTTGGAACTCTTCAGTTGTATACACAGGAACAAGCCACAGTGAACAGATGAGTGTGATGTTTATTTGAGACAGTCACACAGAAAGAACAGATGTTACAGCCAGTCAAATACACAGGAAGTATACGTCGTCCTGACTATGGCCTGGCTGGCTGTCCAGCATCAGGACTGCAGGAACAAAGAGTAATCCCTCTAAATAGGGCAGTTACTTCCTGAAACAGCTGAGGTATCCATAATGTGCATAATGTGCTCCTTGGAAAACCTGAACCCAGGTTGTAAGCCTGAAATGATGGCTTCTCCAAGGATCCGAGCCACATTTTAACTGCTCAAACTGTGGCACCTGAGTCTCTCTATCACATATCCTCCCCCTAAGATTCGTACCATCTGGTGAAGCTTTCTGTACATCAGGGAAATTCACCAATTTACCTTCTATTCCACTAACCTTATTAACCTGTTTTGGAAAAATACTTACAGATGGAGCCTTCGTTATCTTTACCTGCCTAGACGCAGACGTGCACTCCCGGCGTGACTAGGCGATCCGTCCACCTAGTCACACCAGGAGTGCACAGAGACGCTCCCATTCAGAGCATCTCTGTCCGGGCACACAGTTGGAGATGCTCTCCATTCAAGTGAAAGAGATGCTCACAGCGACTAGGTGCGCCCAGGTGGGCGTGCCTAGTCACACACGGAGCAAAGATAATGGAGTCTCCATATGTATTCCAGTATTATTTTATCCCTCCAGTTCTACCATACATTTTTTCATTTGTGCCACCCCAACACCTCGTCCGGAGAGAGCATCAGCATTCGCATGCATTTTGCCTGGTCAATGCTGAATTGAAAAATGATAAGCCTGCAAAGCCAGAAACCACCGGGTGACCCTGGCATTTGTTTCTTTATTTTGATGCCTCCACTGCAATGGGGCATGATCAGTTACCAGCAGAAATTCTCTACCCAGAAGGTAATATTGCAATATTTCCACTGCCCATTTTATTGCCATACACTCCCGCTCTACTGTGGCATATCTCGTCTCTCTAGGTAAGAGTTTTCAGCTAAGATAAAAAACAGTTTTTTCCTCTCCATCCCCGTCTTGTGCCATAACAGCTCCCAGGCCAGTTTCTAAAGCATCAGTCTGTCAAATACATTTTTTTTGAGAAGTCTGGAGCTTGTAAAACTGGTTGTGAGCACAAGGCTTCTCTTAAGTTTTTCCATGACGCTTTTAACTCTTGTGTCCAGATAATTTTGTATGGGTTACTTTTCTTTAGGCATTCAGTTAAAGCCTCCACTCAGGTTGTGAAATTGGCAATAAATCTCCTATAATAGCCTGCTAAACTTAAAAAGGTCCGTAGGTGGGTTTTATGAATATGTTTATGCATGGGATAGGAATCAAACTTTGAGAACTTATTTAACTGAGAGAAGTAATTGCAGAATCTTAGAGCGCCTGACGGTTTGTGCAACAGCACTCAGCACTATTAGGTTATTCCAGTCACTACTGGATTCCTCGATAACACCAAGCCATAACATCTTTCAGATTTCTTGTGTCACTGCTACTCTCTTGGCTTCCAGAATTCAATAAGGTCGCAACTTCATCTTTACACCCGGCGGAGTTACGATATCATGCTTTATGATCTGTGTCCATCCTGGGAGAGGTGAAAAGACATCCTGATTATTCCTTATGAGCTCCTTAGCCTTTTGCCATTGAGTCGGGGACAAAGTCTCCTATATGGCTACTGGACATCCCAGACACTTCGTAGCTACATTAGAAACTTGTTTCATTTTCCCCTTCCAGGACTTCAGCAGGTTAATGTGATAGATTTGCTCCAGTTTTGGCCTCCCTTCTTGACAAACTTTATAATTGATGGGCCCTACTGTCTCTATCACTTCATACAGTCCTTGCCAGTGAGCATTCAACTTGCTTTCCTGCATTGTGTTATGATTCCAGTACTCCTGACCGGAGGAGATCTCATGGCAATGGCCAGAGTACTGAAAGGGAATGCTGGTTACGGGAGCTGGAAAGACTAGTTGCCCCTGGCGCCCTAACTCTATTGTCTCACCCGTGCTATCGGAAATCCCTTGCGAGACTATGGTTTCTTGAGCCCCTGGCAGCCACGTTTGAAAGGCGGATTATGTCTGCCCAACTCCGGTGCCCCCCGGTCTTAGTGAGAGACAAAGGGAAATCCAAGGCAGGATGATGACAAGAGGACCTCTGACAGACAACAGGCCAGGGGCAACAAGCTAACTAACCAAACCAGAAGTATGCACGGAAAAACCGCCAGATAAAAGGACAACCAAAATCCACTAGTCCGTTACTCCTACCCAGCACCGCTGGATACCAGAGTGGATCTGTGGGAGCGGAATCCTCCGCAAAAGCTCCGAAACACAAATAATAAATAATAAGTAATAAAGCGGCCAAGCCGCAACACACGGCTACGCCGCGACTCACGAACACCACTGGATGTTTAAAGGTGCTCAGTCAGGACTCCAGGAACAGATGACGACTTCCGAGTACAGGACAACTGAGGACAGGAACGTCCGGGTACAGCAGGACTGGAAACACTCTCAGCAAACAGATACAGCATGCAGGAAGCTATTACCGGCGTCTGTGAAAGCCCTGGGAGTGTACTTAACAGGGAGTCCTCCAATCAGCTGTTTAGAGGCTGATTGGACTAAATGCCGTGCAGCTGCCTTGCTGCACGGCCAGGAAACATGTGCCCTTACTAATTTACATGGACCCAACAACGGGGAACGCGGTCCGCCAGTGGCGTCCCCGTTGCTAGGGTCCGTGCGGCTCCGTGCGCCCGGCGTCCAGCGTTGCCAGGGAGCCGGCGGCTGTACGCGCACGGCGTCCCTGGTTGCTAGGCGCCGGGCCGCACCGACGAGCGGACCCCGGCGCCTAACAGTACCCCCCCCTTGAGGAGGGGTCAAGGAACCCCTAAAGCCAGGTTTCTGAGGAAATTCCCGAAAAAATGCCCTCTTGAGCCTCGGGGCATGGAGATCCTTATCCAGGACCCAAGACCTTTCCTCTGGACCATAGCCCTTCCAGTGTACCAGAAAATAAAGCCGACCCCGGGACAATTTGGAATCGAGAACCTTCTCCACCAAGAACTCCTGTTGTCCCTGTACATCTACTGGTGATTTCCCCTGAGAGATCTTCCGAAGAAATCTACTGGAAGAAACGTATGGTTTCAACAGGGAGCAATGGAACGTATTTCCGATCCGGAGAGCTCTTGGTAAACGTAACCGGAAAGCAACTGGGTTGATTTTTTTAATAATATGAAATGGTCCAATAAATTTGGGGCCCAATCTAGCTGAGGTTTGTCGAAGTCTAATGTTACGAGTCGACAACCATACCCTGTCTCCCACCTTAAAAGTGCAAGGGCGTCGGAGCCTGTCAGAAATTTTTTTCTCTCGAAATGCCGCTTTTCTGAGAGCAAGGTGCACTTTTTTCCAAATGACTCTGAGATGAGAGGTTAAGGTTAGCGAGGAAACAGAAGAATGTTGAAAAAAAGAATTAGCTCTGGGGTGAAAACCAAAAACTGAAAAGAATGGAGACACATTAGTGGAGGAATGACAAGAATTATTGTAAGCAAACTCCGCCAAAGGAAGAAACTCGGACCAATCATTCTGGAGTTTGGCTGAGTACAAACGCAAATACTGTTTTAATGATTGATTAACTCGCTCGGTCTGCCCGTTGGATTGGGGATGGTAGCCGGATGTTAAAGACAATTTCATCTTTAATGAGGCACAAAAAGACTTCCAGAATTGTGCAATGAATTGTGGACCCCGATCAGAAACAATATCAGTGGGCAACCCATGAAGTCTGAAAACATGGCGGAGAAATAAAACAACCAATCCCTGGGCAGATGGCAGTCGGGGAAGAGCAATGAAATGGGCCATCTTGCTAAAACGGTCCACTACCACCCATATGACTCGGAATCCGGCTGACAGAGGGAGGTCTACCACAAAATCCATGGAAATATGAGACCATGGCCTGAGAGGAACATTTAAGGGCATAAGTTGCCCGATAGGCAAAGAACGGGGAACCTTATGCTGTGCACAGACCTGACAAGAAAAAACAAACTCCTTAATGTCTTTAGAAAGACCAGGCCACCATACTGAGCGGGAGACTAATTCCAAAGTCTTAGAGATACCCGGATGCCCGGCAACTTTGCTATCATGAAACTCAGTCAAAACAGTAGCTCTCAAAAACTCAGGGACGTAAAGACGACCAGCAGGAGTATTTCCAGGAGCTTGATGTTGAAGCTGCTTTAACTGGGTAAATAAATCTTGTGTGAGGCCTGCCCAAATGACTGAAGATGGAAGTATGGGAGTAACAGGACTGTTATTATGAACTGGAAGAAAACTGCGTGACCGGGCATCCGCCTTGGTATTCTTGGACCCTGGCCTAAAAGTGATAATAAACTTGAAACGAGTAAAAAATAAAGCCCAACGAGCCTGCCGGGCATTCAGCCGCTTAGCTGATTCGATGTACTGCAGATTTTTGTGGTCAGTAAATACTGAAATGGTATGTGTTGCTCCCTCAAGCCAATGCCTCCACTCCTCGAAAGCCCATTTAATAGCCAGTAACTCCCGGTTACCAACATCGTAGATGGATTCAGCAGATGAGAATTTCCTGGACATAAAGGCACAAGGATGTAGTTCCAGAGAGTCTGGATCCTTCTGAGATAGGATAGCCCCCACTCCAACCTCCGAGGCATCAACCTCAACAATGAAGGGCAATTCTGGGTTGGGATGTCTGAGGACTGGAGCTGAGACAAAAGCTTGTTTCAAGGCCTGAAAGGATAACTCAGCTTCACGTGACCAGTTGGTAGGATCCGCTCCCTTCTTAGTCAGTGCCACAATGGGAGCAACCAGGTCGGAAAAAGAATGAATAAATCTTCTATAATAATTCGCAAACCCTAAAAAGCGCTGAATTGCTTTTAAGTTGGTGGGTTGTGCCCAACTAAGGATGGCTTGGAGCTTCTTAGGTTCCATGCAGAATCCCCGAGGGGAAATAATGTACCCTAAAAAGGATACCTCCGTGACATGAAACTCACACTTCTCCAGCTTGGCATATAAATGATTTTCACGTAATTTTTGAAGAACCTGACGCACCTGGGTAACATGTTGTTCAATTGAGTCAGAATAGATCAGGATGTCGTGTAAGTAAACGACCACGAATCTTCCTAGAAAATCACGGAGCACATCGTTAATGAGATTAGGGAAAACTGCCGGAGCATTAGACAAGCCGAACGGCATCACCAGATACTCGTAGTGACCCGACTGAGTACTGAAAGCCGTCTTCCACTCATCTCCAGACTTGATTCGGATGAGATTATACGCTCCCCTCAGGTCAATTTTAGAAAAAATCACAGCCGAACGCAACTGATCAAAGAGGACAGAAATCAGCGGCAGAGGATACGTATTTTTAACTGAGATCTTATTCAGGGCTCTAAAGTCAATGCAAGGTCTGAGTGATCCATCTTTTTTCTCCACAAAGAAGAAGCCTGCACTTAAAGGGGATTTAGATGGCCTGATAAACCCTTTCCCTAGGCTTTCCTTAACATACTCATTCATGGCCGCAGTTTCTGGCCTGGATAATGCATATAACCTTCCCTTAGGCAATGTGGCACCAGGAATTAGCTCAATAGCACAATCATAAGGCCGATGGGGAGGCAGAATGTCCGCATTGCCCTTGGAAAACACATCAACAAAGTCCTGGTATTCCACGGGAATGAGTTCGGGAATGGCAGCAGCTATTCTGACGGGAAACGTAATACATTCCTTATTACAGATGGTACCCCATTGTGCAATCTCCCCCGACTGCCAGTCAATGATGGGATTATGAAAGGCCAGCCAAGGGTGACCCAGAACCACTGGAACTGCTGGGCAATGGGTAAGGAAAAACTCGATCTTTTCGGAATGAAGAGCTCCTACCGTAAGTAGTACGGGGGGTGTACAGAGGGAAATAACCCCATTGGACAAGGGACTCCCATCTAAACCATGCATGGTGATACACCTACCCAAGGCTAACTGAGGAATACCTAAGGCCTTGGCCCACGTTAAGTCCATAAAGTTCCCTGCAGCTCCACTGTCAACAAAAGCCGACACCGAAGAACTGAGGCTGCCAAAGGAAACTTTAGCTGGGACTAAAAGGGAGTTATTTGAGGAGATAAGCTGCAGACCAAAGTGAACCCCCTCACAATTCACTTGGTCGAGGCGTTTTCCTGACTTGTTCGGACAATTACGGGCAAAATGTCCCTTACCCCCACAGTACAAACAAAGACCAGAGTTTTGCCTTCTGGCTCTTTCTTCTGGAGACAGCCGGGAGAGACCCATCTGCATGGGATCCTCTACGTCCTCAGGAATGGAAAATACACATGGAGTAGACCTGACAGGTGCTCCTTTTTCAGCCCTCCGCTCTCTGAGACGACGATCAATCTTAATAGAAAGCTCCATGAGTTTATCGAGAGTCTCAGGAGCGGGACACTGAAGGAGACTGTCTTTTATAGACTCTGATAAGCCGAGGCGAAACTGACTGCGCAGGGCTGGGTCATTCCAGCCACAGTCGTTCGACCAACGGCGAAACTCTGTACAAAAAACCTCTGCAGGATTTCTACCCTGTCTGAGAGCGCGTAACTGACTCTCAGCGGATGCCTCTCTATCAGGGTCATCATACAAAAGCCCCAAAGACCCAAAAAAGGTGTCTACTGACAACAATGCCGGATCCTCTGCTTTTAAACCGAATGCCCAGGTCTGAGGATCCCGCTGGAGCAAAGAAATAATAATTCCTACCGGCTGAGATTCAGTACCTGAAGAGATCGGTCTTAAACGAAAATAAAGTTTACAGGATTCTTTAAAATTAAAAAACTCCTTCCTATCACCAGAAAAACGGTCAGGCAAGTGCATTTTTGGTTCAGGGACTACCCTCGGGGAAGTTCGTAAAAGATCTTCCTGCGACTTCACCCGAAGGGAAAGATCCTGAACCATCTGAGTAAGTTCTTGAATCTGGCTAACTAGGAGCTGACCAGGATTTGTCCCTAAACCAGTGGGATTCATGAGGCCGATAACTGTTACAAAACTGAATAAGGAAAAAATTAAACCGTGTTTAATTTTAAGTTTTGGTGTGGCCGGTAATAATGTTATGATTCCAGTACTCCTGACCGGAGGAGATCTCATGGCAATGGCCAGAGTACTGAAAGGGAATGCTGGTTACGGGAGCTGGAAAGACTAGTTGCCCCTGGCGCCCTAACTCTATTGTCTCACCCGTGCTATCGGAAATCCCTTGCGAGACTATGGTTTCTTGAGCCCCTGGCAGCCACGTTTGAAAGGCGGATTATGTCTGCCCAACTCCGGTGCCCCCCGGTCTTAGTGAGAGACAAAGGGAAATCCGAGGCAGGATGATGACAAGAGGACCTCTGACTGACAACAGGCCAGGGGCAACAAGCTAACTAACCAAACCAGAAGTATGCGCGGAAAAACCGCCAGATAAAAGGACAACCAAAATCCACTAGTCCGTTACTCCTACCCAGCACCGCTGGATACCAGAGTGGATCTGTGGGAGCGGAATCCTCCGCAAAAGCTCCGAAACACAAATAATAAATAATAAGTAATAAAGCGGCCAAGCCGCAACACACGGCTACGCCGCGACTCACGAACACCACTGGATGCTTAAAGGTGCTCAGTCAGGACTCCAGGAACAGATGACGACTTCCGAGTACAGGACAACTGAGGACAGGAACGTCCGGGTACAGCAGGACTGGAAACACTCTCAGCAAACAGATACAGCATGCAGGAAGCTATTACCGGCGTCTGTGAAAGCCCTGGGAGTGTACTTAACAGGGAGTCCTCCAATCAGCTGTTTAGAGGCTGATTGGACTAAATGCCGTGCAGCTGCCTTGCTGCACGGCCAGGAAACATGTGCCCTTACTAATTTACATGGACCCAGCAACGGGGAACGCGGTCCGCCAGTGGCGTCCCCGTTGCTAGGGTCCGTGCGGCTCCGTGCGTCCGGCGTCCAGCGTTGCCAGGGAGCCGGCGGCTGTACGCGCACGGCGTCCCTGGTTGCTAGGCGCCGGGCCGCACCGACGAGCGGACCCCGGCGCCTAACACATTGGTACCAGTACTTGGTCACCTGGCTTAAATGACCGATTAACTGCTGTTTTGTCATAACATTTCAGTGGTCATTCCGACCCATTTGTACGCAGTGGTTCTTCGCTGCAGTGCGAACTGGTCTGGAATGCTCATGTGCGGCATGCGCATTGCGCACGCATGTCATTGCCCAAGGACAGGGGTTGCCAGAAAACGACGCTGGTTACGAAGAAAGTGGTTGCAGTGGTAACCGAAAGAATATTGACAGAAGGAAGGCATTCCGGGGCATCACCTGTCCGTTGGCGGACGTTTTCGGGGAGTGGTAAGGAAAACGCAGGCATGTCAAGGAGAATGGAGGGCGGATGTCTGACATCAAAGCATGCCCCATCATCACTGATATCATCGCACAGGGTAAGTGTGTCCAAAGCTGTTCTTCTTTTACACAAAACGTTTTTTAGCATAGCAGGGCTGCACAAGCGATCGCAGCCCTGCTATGCTAAAATACACTCCCCCATAGGCGGAGATTAGTTGATCGCACCAGCAGCAAAAAGTTGCTTGGTGCAATCAACTCAGAATGACCCTTTTCTTTTGCTAACTTTGAGCAAGGTGCATGTTCTATTGAAGAAGAGGCTCTATCTGGCGAATGCGTTGGTACAGCTTGGACACAAACTGCATCACATTGTGTTCTGAGACTATCTGTCTCTCCCAACCTTCCTTTATCAGATCAAGAATTCCTCGAGGCTGTCTACCAAACAAAAGTTTAAAGGAACTAAACCCTGTGGATGTTTGTGGCACTTTCATAATGGCAAACATTAAATAGGGTAGTAGCAGATCCTAGGCCCATCCATCCTGGGCCATATGTTTTAAGGTATGGTTAAATCTCTCTACTAGTCCATTCGTCTGCGGATTATACAACAAAGGTATTAGCTATCTCACACCCAACAATCTACACATATCTTTCATAAGCTTTGGTACAAAGGGAGTGCCTTGATCAGTAAGGATTTTCTTTGGTATACCCAACCGGGAATAAACCATTAACAGCTCTCAAGCTATGGTACTAGATATAATGTTCCTTAACAGTATAGCTTCAGGATACCTTGTGGAATAGTCTAATATGACCAGAATATATTGATGTCCCTGAGCAGATTTGTAAACGGGTCCCACTATATCCATACCAATCTGTTCAAAGGGTATGGAAATGATAGGCAGGGATACCAGATTGGCACGGTAATGTGGGTGAGGGCTTGTTCTTTGGCACACAGGGCACTCATGACAGTACTTTTGAACTGCAGCAAACACACCTGGCCAAAAGAATTGCTGTTGAACCCTTTGTAAGGTTTTCTTTACCCCCAGATGACCTCCCACAACTGAGCATTGGCTGCATGAAGTACTAGGCTAACATGAACTCGGGGCACTAACAACTAATACACTTTTTTACCCTGCAGGTATGATACCCGATATAACAGATTCCCTTCCAAGGAGTAAAGTAAGCTTTATTTGTCCATCTATCTCAGCTGCTGTGTCAAAACCAACTGACAAGTTGGGATCATTTAACTAGTCATGGCCAAATTCTGACAAGGACACGCCAAGACAGTCTGGCTTCCAGCTCCCCTCATTTTGAATCACCTCCCTGGCTTCTGAAGGAGAGGCCTGTTGGTCCAGTGATCGCTCCTCATGTCCAGTTAAAGCTTGTAGTAGGAAAGAGATTGCTTCTCTGGTTGTTCCTGTGACCATGAGATGGGACTCCTCTCGTAAGGATTGACTTGCAAGGTCCACCTTTATCAGCCTAGTTCAAAGATCCTTACACAGTGGTCCACAGCTATTATCTCTGTGATCTGTAGAGCTGTGTTCGTGTTTGGCTGCAGCCAGGTTCACACTATGTGAGCTAGTTCGGCCAACTGTGTCTGTACAGTGACATCCGGGTTAACGCACCAATTGTGAAATCTTTGGGATTTTGCCGGACCAATCACCCTACTTCTGGCTAAAATAGTAGTTTTCAAATGGGGATAGGATGTGGCATGCTGCTCCGGCAGGTCCATATAAGCTTTTGGGGTTCTCCTGTTAATTAGGGGGCCAGTCTCTGCCCATACCTCTGCCGGCCATTTCAGCTGAGTGGCAGGCCTCTCAAAAGTGAGCAGATAGGACTCCATATTGTCAGCTGGTGTCATCTTTTGGAAAGGTCAAGGCCCTGACATATAGTACTTTGTTTCAACTCCATCAACTCTGCCTTGAGGAGTTCATAGGGAAATGCAGGGTGGGTGTCTGGTTGCCGAGAAACCCCCTCTCCTTGGCAAGTGGCTCAAAATATGACAATAGCAAAGGTATATAATACGATTACTAGAGCTGCCACCACATTTTGCAGTTTAAGAGACAGAGCAGAGCTGCTGCACAGCAGCTTTTTCTATCAAGTTTGCTGTGTGTCCTAAATCAGTGCACTGGACCAGAGAGTATCTACCAGGAAGAAAAGACGGGAGCTTTATCATGAGGTGGGAGAAGGTGTGCTTAGAGAGTACAATACTGGTTCTATTATTTTTGTATATTTATTATAGTATGTTTAACCTTTTCCTTACCACTTATCTTATTTATATTATTCAAATATGTTTGATACAGCCTAAACTATAGACAATCTATAGTGTTAAATGTTAATACTGTATTCCATGTTCCACATAGCGGGAGATTGTGGATTGCATTTAGAAATCCCCCTCTAGAAATCCTGAGTTTGCCACTGGAGTTTGGCCCTCATTCCGAGTTGTTCGCTCGGTAAATTTCTTCGCATTGCAGCGTTTTTCTGCTTAGTACGCATGCGCAATGTTCGCAATGCGACTGCGCCAAGTAATTTTGCTATGAAGATAGTATTTTTACTCACGGCTTTTTCTACGCTCCGGCGATCGTAGTGTGATTGACAGGAAATGGGTGTTACTGGGCGGAAACACGGCGTTTTATGGGCGTGTGGATGAAAACGCTACCGTTTCCGGAAAAAACGCAGGAGTGGCTGGAGAAACGGGGGAGTGTCTGGGCGAACGCTGGGTGTGTTTGTGACGTCAAACCAGGAACGACAAGCACTGAACTGATCGCAGATGCCGAGTAAGTGTGGAGCTACTCTGAAACTGCTAAGTAGTTTGTAATCGCAATATTGCGAATACATCGTTCGCAATTTTAAGAAGCTAAGATACACTCCCAGTAGGCGGCGGCTTAGCGTGTGCAACTCTGCTAAAATCGCCTTGCGAGCGATCAACTCGGAATGAGGGCCTTTGTTATAATCAATTTGAGCCTGAGCAAGGGCAGCTAAATAAGTTAGGTGTGACTGCTTTAGTGCCTGTTGTTCCATGGCTGAATTGGAGAGGGTTCGCAAAATTTCCTACGTGTCCGCTTGAGGAGATTTGGTGGTGAATTTAAATTTAGCTTCCCTAATCATGCAGCAGAAGCACCTGAATTTCACCACCTTTTGCAGGCAAAATACACCTTAGCACAAAAAAACCTTCCCCTTTAAGTCTTTTATTATTCCCTTGCACAGCATGTGCTTCTCCACTCGGCTTTATACAGATTTTGCAGGGAAACAACCACCATTTTTAGATAGGACAGCAAACCCTTACTCACGACCCTGTTAGCCACAGTGTCCAAGCCACCAGGTCTCTGCCATACCATCAGCGGCTAGCAGATTGGGCCCCATGTTGGGTGCCACATGTGGAACTCTTCAGTCGTATACACAGGAACCAGCCACAGTGAAAAAGTGAGTGTGATGTTTATTTGAGAGTCACAGAGAATGAACA
The DNA here is from genome assembly GCF_028390025.1 of Pseudophryne corroboree. Classification (NCBI taxonomy): domain Eukaryota; kingdom Metazoa; phylum Chordata; class Amphibia; order Anura; family Myobatrachidae; genus Pseudophryne; species Pseudophryne corroboree. The sequence continues at coordinate 55,760 of NW_026970059.1, forward strand.
GTTTTTAGATTTTACAGCTAGTCAAATGCATAGGACCAGACACCCAGATCGAACATTAACTAATTGTATGTCGCCCTATGGCTTGGCTGGCTGTCCAGCATCAGGACTGCAGAAACAAATAGTAATCCCTCTAAATAGGGCAGTAACTTCCTGGAACAGCTGAGGCATCCATAATGTGCTCCTTGGAAAACCTGGATTCTGGACTATACCCAGGTTGTACGCCTACAACTATGGCATCTCCAAGGATTGGAGCCAAGTTTTAATTGCTCAAACTGTGGCACCTGAGTCTCTATGTAAAACCTTTTTTAAAACCTGATGTAAGGGAACATATTTGCGATGAGACCGCAAATACTGTGGAGACTTTATGGTAGAAATTGCATGCGGGAGAAAGGGATTGAAAAAGATAATTATAGGGATATGCTACAAACCACCTGATATTAATGTGTCTGATGAGGAATTGTCACTTAAGGAAATCGAATAAGCGGCAGGATTAGGAGATGTAATAGTGATGGGAGATTTTAACTATCCAGAGAATAATTGGACAAATGATTCATGTGATACTGCTAGGGGTAATAGGTTTTTAAACACACTAAATTATCACTACTTACTTCAACTAATTGAGGCACCAACTAGGTACAATGCAATCTTAGACCTGGTATTAACGATCAATGGGGAATTGATATCAAATATTATAGTAGCGGAGCCCATCGGAAACAGCGACCACAATATGGTCACATTCAACATCAGTTTTAAAAAACAGCCCTATATAGGCCCAACTAAGACCCTACATTTTAGCAAAGCCAACTTTGACATGATGAGAGAAGCATTAAGTGACATTGAATGGGAAATTTTGTTTCAAGGCAAGAATACTACAGAGAAATGGGATGTATTAAAAATGTTGCTCGCTAGATATACTTGTAAGTTCACTCAAATGGGCAGCAAACTAAGGAGTAATAATTCCAAACCAATGTGGCTTAACAAAAAGATTAAGTAACTAAAGGCCAAAAAGAGATGAGCTTTCAAGAAGTATAAACAGATGGGAAGGTAGACTCATTCCAGTACTATAAGGATTGTAACAAAATTTGCAGAAAAGAAATCAGATCGTCTAAAATAGAAACGGAAAAGCTAATAGCAAATGAAAGTAAATCAAACCCCAAAAAAGTTTTTTTTAAATACATCAACAGCAAAAAACTAAAGAGAGTATAGGCCCTTTAAAATGTAATTTGGGCATCCAAATCATAGATGACAATGAAAGCAGTAAAATGAAATGAGTTTTTCTCACAAGAGATGACCAGATGGTGGGATTGATGCATAACATCAGCAATGATAATGTCCCACTGGTTAATACTTATTTAAGTGAGGAAATAGACAGAGACCAATTTTAAAAAATTAAGATTAATTAATCACCTGGTCCCGACAGAATTCACCCAAGGGTTCTCATGGAGCTATACTCCGAATTAGCAGGACCCTTATACTTGATTTACATTGACTCACTTACATCAGGCATGTGTTAGGCGCCGAGGGTCCGCTCGTCAGTGCGGCCGGCGCCTAGCAACGGGGACGCCACTGTCGGATCGTGTTCCCCGTTGCTGGGTCTAAGTTTTTATCATCACTGGTTTCTTGGCTGTGTAGCATGCAGCTGCACGGCATGTTGTAATTATCACTCATCTGTTTCCCTGGCCATGCAGCTTGTCAGCTGCATGGCATTTAATCCAATCAGCCTCCAAACAGCTGATTGGAAGACTCTCTGTTAAAAGCACTCCCAGGACTCCTCACAGACGCCGGTGATAGCTTCCTGTTTGCCTGATTCAGTTGCAGAGAGAGTTCCCAGTCCCGGTCTGTTCGTTTGTTCCTGTTCTCAGTGATCCTGTACTCGGAAGTTACCATCTGTTCCTGGAGTCTGACCGAGCACCTTTAACATCTGGTGGTGTTCGTGAGTCGCGGCTCAGCCGTGTGCTGCGGCTTGTCCGCTACTATTTATTATTGTGTTTATTTTTGAGTTCTGGAGCTTTGCGGAGGATTCCGCTTCCACAAGATCCACTCTGGTGTCCAGCGGTGCCGGATAGGAGTGTCGGATCCGTGGATCTTTGGTTGTCCTTTTCCCTGGCGGCTAGTCCGCACATACCTTTTGATTTAGTTTATTTAGCTTGTAACCCCTGGCTTGGTTGCTTAGTCAGAGGGCCCCTTGTTATCACCCTGTCTCGGACTTCCCCTTGTCTCCCTTTAAGACCTGCGGGGGCATCGGGGTTGGGCAGACATAATCCGCCCTTCGAACGCGGCTGCCATGGGCTCAAGCAACCATAGTCTCGCAGGGGATTTCTGATAACACGGGCGAGACAACGGAGTTAGGGCGCCAGGGGTTACTAGGCTCTCCAGCTCCCACAACCTGTACTCCATTCCTGTACTCAGATCTCTGCCATCAGATCTTCTCCAGTCTGGAGTACAGGAATCGTAACTTTATCACCGGCCAAAAACAAAAGAAAAAATTTCAACAGGAGTTAATTTTTTCACTTATCCAGTTGGGAGAATTTTGTCGGCCTCATGAATCCCACCGGTGTTGGGCCAAATCCTGGCCAGTTTTTGGTTAGTCAGATTCAGGAACTTACCCAGATGGTTCAGGATCTGTCCCTTCGGGTGAGCTCACAGGAAGATCTGTTACGGACTTCCCCGAGGGTCATCCCTGAACCAAAAATGCATCTGCCTGACCGTTTTTCTGGGGATAGAAAACAGTTTTTTAATTTTAAAGAGTCTTGTAAACTGTATTTTCGTTTAAGACCAGTTTCCTCAGGTACGGAGGCTCAGCGGGTTGGTATTATAATTTCTCTGCTTCAGGGGGATCCTCAGACCTGGGCTTTTGGTTTAAAGACAGACGATCCGGCCTTATCGTCTGTAGACGCCTTTTTGAAATCTTTAGGGCTATTGTATGACGACCCTGATAGAGAGGCATCCGCAGAAAGTCAGTTGCGTGCTCTAAGACAGGGTAGGAATCCTGCAGAGAATTATTGTACAGAGTTTCGCCGTTGGTCGAACGACTGTGGCTGGAATGATCCTGCCCTGCGCAGTCAGTTTCGCCTCGGCTTATCTGAATCTATTAAAGACAGCCTCCTTCAGTATCCCGCTCCTGAGAACCTTGATAAACTCATGGAGCTCTCTATTAAAATAGATCGTCGGCTCAGAGAGCGGAGGACTGAAAAAGGGGCATCGGTAGTTTCCTTTCCCTGTGTTTCTTCCGTTCCGGTAGACATGGAGGAGCCTATGCAGATTGGTCTCTCCAAATTGTCTCCGGAAGAAAGAACCAGGAGGCAAAATACTGGTTTGTGTTTGTACTGCGGAGGTAAGGGACATTTTGCCCGTAGTTGCCCAAACAAGTCGGGAAACTTCCTGACCAAGTGAATAGTGAGGGGGTTCACTTTGGTCTACAGCTCATCTCCTCAAATAATTCACTATTGGTTCCTGCTAAAGTTTCTTATGACAGCCTCTGTTCCTCGGTCTCTGCTTTTGTGGACAGTGGAGCTGCAGGAAACTTTATGGACTTAACATGGGCCAAGGCCTTAGGTATTCCTCAGTTAACCTTAAGTAGGTGTATCACCATGCATGGTTTAGATGGGAGTCCCTTATCCAATGGGGTTATTTCTCTATGTACACCTCCTGTTTTGCTCTCGGTGGGAGCTCTACATTCTGAAAAGATTGAGTTTTTTCTGACCCATTGTCCAGCAGTTCCTGTGGTTCTGGGTCACCCTTGGCTGGCCTTTCATAATCCCATCATAGATTGGCAGTCTGGGGAGATCCTACAATGGAGTACCATCTGTGATAAAGAATGTATTACACTTCCTATCCGAGTAGCTGCTGCCAGGTCCGCACATATTCCTGGAGAATACCAGGATTTTTTGGATGTGTTTTCCAAGGGCAATGCGGATATTTTGCCTCCCCATAGGCCTTATGATTGTACCATTGAGTTAATTCCTGGTGCCACGTTGCCTAAAGGAAGGTTATATGCCTTGTCTGGTCCTGAAACTGTGGCCATGAATGAGTATGTGAAAGAAAGTCTTGAGAAGGGGTTTATCAGGCCATCTAAATCCCCTTTAAGTGCAGGTTTTTTCTTCGTAGAGAAGAAGGATGGTTCCCTCAGACCCTGCATTGACTTTCGAGCCCTGAATAAAATCTCAGTAAAGAATACTTACCCTCTGCCTCTGATCTCTGTCCTCTTTGATCAGCTACGTTCGGCTGTTATTTTTTCTAAGATTGACCTGAGAGGAGCATATAATCTCATTAGAATCAGATCAGGGGATGAGTGGAAAACGGCATTTAGTACTCAATCAGGTCACTATGAGTATCTGGTCATGCCATTCGGCCTATCTAACGCTCCGGCAGTCTTTCAGGATCTCATTAATGATGTGCTCCGTGAGTTTCTGGGAAGATTTGTTGTGGTCTATTTAGACGACATTTTGATTTATTCTGACTCTATAGAACAACATGTTACCCAGGTGCGTCAGGTACTTAAGAAATTACGTGAAAATCACTTGTATGCCAAACCGGAGAAGTGTGAATTTCACGTCACAGAGGTATCCTTTTTAGGATACATTATTTCCCCTCGGGGATTCCGAATGGAACCTAAGAAGCTCCAAGCCATCCTGAGCTGGGCGCAACCCACCAACTTAAAAGCAATTCAGCGCTTTTTAGGGTTTGCAAACTACTATAGAAGGTTTATTCACTCTTTCTCTGACATAGTTGCTCCCATTGTGGCACTCACTAAGAAGGGAGCAGATCCTACCAATTGGTCATGTGAAGCTAAAGTATCTTTTCAGGCTTTGAAACAAGCCTTTGTCTCAGCTCCTGTCCTTAGACATCCCAATCCAGAATTGCCTTTCATCGTTGAGGTAGATGCCTCGGAGGTTGGTGTAGGGGCTATCCTTTCTCAGAAGGATCCAGATTCCCTTGAGTTACATCCTTGTGCCTTTATGTCCAGGAAATTCTCATCTGCTGAATCCAACTACGATGTTGGTAATCAGGAGTTGCTGGCTATTAAATGGGCTTTTGAGGAGTGGAGACATTGGCTTGAAGGAGCGACCCATACCATTTCTGTTTTGACGGATCACAAAAATCTTCAATACATTGAATCAGCTAAGCGACTGAATGCCCGACAGGCTCGTTGGGCTTTATTTTTCACCCGTTTCAAATTCATTATCACCTTCAGACCTGGTTCCAAGAATACCAAGGCAGATGCCCTCTCACGCAGTTTTCTTCCCGTTCAAGACAACAGTCCTGTTACTCTCATACTTCCGCCTTCAGTCATTCAGGCAGGTCTCACACAGGATGTTTTTTCTCAATTGAAGCTGCTTCAACATCAAGCTCCGGGAAATACTCCTACTGGTCGTCTTTTTGTTCCTGAGTTTTTGAGAGCAACTGTTTTGGAGGAATTTCATGATAGCAAAGTTGCAGGGCATCTGGGAGTCGCTAAAACTTTTGAATTGGTGTCCCGCTCCGTGTGGTGGCCTGGTCTTTCTAAAGACATTAAAGAGTTTGTTTTTTCATGTCAGGTCTGTGCACAGCATAAAGTTCCCCGTTCTTTGCCTATTGGTCAACTTATGCCATTGAATGTTCCTCTTAGACCATGGTCGCATATCTCCATGGATTTTGTGGTGGATCTCCCTCTGTCAGCTGGATGCACAGTCATATGGGTGGTAGTGGACCGTTTTAGTAAGATGGCCCATTTTATTGGTCTTCCCCGATTGCCATCTGCCCAGGGATTGGCAGTCTTGTTCCTCCGTCATGTTTTCAGACTCCATGGGTTACCCACTGATATTGTTTCTGACAGGGGTCCACAATTCATTGCACAGTTTTGGAAGTCTTTTTGTGCTTCGTTAAAAATGAAATTATCATTAACCTCCGGTTATCATCCACAATCAAATGGACAGACTGAGAGAGTGAACCAATCCTTGAAACAATATTTGCGTTTGTACTCGGCCAAACTCCAAAATGACTGGTCTGAGTTCCTTCCATTGGCAGAGTTCGCTTATAATAATGCCTGTCATTCCTCCACCAATGTATCTCCATTTTTTGCAGTTTTTGGTTTCCACCCCAGAGCTAATTCATTTTTCCAACATTCCTCTGTCTCCTCTCTGGCCCTGACCTCTCATCTTAAACTTATTTGGAAAAAAGTGCACATAGCTCTCAGAAAAGCAGCTTTCAGGGAAAAAGATTTTTCGGACAGGTTCCGGCGGCCGTGCACTTTTAAAGTAGGAGACAGGGTGTGGCTGTCGACTCGCAATATCAAACTTCGACAAACTTCAGCCAGATTGGGTCCTAGATTTATTGGACCATTTCTCATTATCAAAAAAGTCAATCCAGTTGCTTTCCGGTTACAGTTACCAAAAACTTTACGGATCGGAAATACCTTCCATTGCTCTTTGCTCAAACCATATGTTTCTTCTAGCAGATTTCCTCGTAAAAAATCTCAGGGGAGATCACCAGTTAATGTACAGGGTCAGCAGGAGTTCTTGGTTGAGAAGGTTCTCGATTCCAAGTTGTCCCGGGGTCGGCTTTATTTTTTGGTGCATTGGAGAGGTTATGGTCCTGAGGAAAGGTCGTGGGTCCTAGATGAGGACCTTCATGCCCCAAGGCTCAAAAGGGCATTTTTTCAAGAATTTCCTCAGAAACCCGGATTTAGGGGTTCCTTGACCCCTCCTCAAGGGGGGGGTACTGTTAGGCGCCGAGGGTCCGCTCGTCAGTGCGGCCGGCGCCTAGCAACGGGGACGCCACTGTCGGATCGTGTTCCCCGTTGCTGGGTCTAAGTTTTTATCATCACTGGTTTCTTGGCTGTGTAGCATGCAGCTGCACGGCATGTTGTAATTATCACTCATCTGTTTCCCTGGCCATGCAGCTTGTCAGCTGCATGACATTTAATCCAATCAGCCTCCAAACAGCTGATTGGAAGACTCTCTGTTAAAAGCACTCCCAGGACTCCTCACAGACGCCGGTGATAGCTTCCTGTTTGCCTGATTCAGTTGCAGAGAGAGTTCCCAGTCCCGGTCTGTTCGTTTGTTCCTGTTCTCAGTGATCCTGTACTCGGAAGTTACCATCTGTTCCTGGAGTCTGACCGAGCACCTTTAACATCTGGTGGTGTTCGTGAGTCGCGGCTCAGCCGTGTGCTGCGGCTTGTCCGCTACTATTTATTATTGTGTTTATTTTTGAGTTCTGGAGCTTTGCGGAGGATTCCGCTTCCACAAGATCCACTCTGGTGTCCAGCGGTGCCGGATAGGAGTGTCGGATCCGTGGATCTTTGGTTGTCCTTTTCCCTGGCGGCTAGTCCGCACATACCTTTTGATTTAGTTTATTTAGCTTGTAACCCCTGGCTTGGTTGCTTAGTCAGAGGGCCCCTTGTTATCACCCTGTCTCGGACTTCCCCTTGTCTCCCTTTAAGACCTGCGGGGGCATCGGGGTTGGGCAGACATAATCCGCCCTTCGAACGCGGCTGCCATGGGCTCAAGCAACCATAGTCTCGCAGGGGATTTCTGATAACACGGGCGAGACAACGGAGTTAGGGCGCCAGGGGTTACTAGGCTCTCCAGCTCCCACAACCTGTACTCCATTCCTGTACTCAGATCTCTGCCATCAGATCTTCTCCAGTCTGGAGTACAGGAATCGTAACAGCATGGTCCCCAAAGACTGGTGTGTAGTGGAATTAGTGCCGATATTTAAAAAGGGAAGTAAATCTGAATCGGGTAATTATAGGCCAGTAAGTCTTACATCCTTAGTGGGGAAAGTACTGGAAGGTATTTTAAGGGATAGAATACAGGAGTTCCTCGAAAACCAACAAAGTTATTAATAGGAACCAACACGGATTTGTGAAGAACAGATCATGTCAAACTAACTTAATAGGCTTTTATTAAATGGTTAGTGTGAACCTAGATCAGGGTAAAGAGGTGGATGTAATCTTTTTAGACTTTGCCAAAGCTTTTGATACAGTACCTCACATGAGACTCATATACAAATTAAGAGAACTTGAGCTAGGGAGCACAATATGCACTTGGGTTAGAAATTGGTTGGATAAAATGGAGCAGCAAGTGGTGGTAAATGGAACATTTTCGATTTAGACTGAAGTACTAACTGGTGTGCCACAAAGGTCTGTACTTGTACCACTATTGTTTAACAGTTTCATAAATGATCTAGATGTGGGTCTAGAGAGTACAGTGTCAATTTTTGCAGACGATGCCAAACTGTGTAAGGTTATAAATTCTGAGGGGGATGCTAAGTCTCTACAGAGCGACTTATTTAGATTAGAAAAATTGTCAGCAAACTGGAGAATGCGGTTCAACATAGACAAATTTAAGGTAATGCACTTTGGTAGCAAGAACAGAAATACTACCTACATACTAAATGGGAAGAAACTAGGAGATTCTGTGCTGAGAAAAGATTTAGGTGTTCACATTGATAACAAACTTAGCAGTAGTACCAAAAGTAGGAATGCAGCAAAATAGGCAAACAAGGTATTAGCATGCATAAAGCATGGAATTGATGCAAGGGATGAGAGTGTTATACTCCCACTATACAAATCACTGGTTCGGCCACATCTCAAATACTGTGCATAACTATAGGCACCATACTAGAAAAAGGATATCCTGGAAATAGAAAAGATTCAAAGATGGGCAACCAAATTGATTAAAGGGACATAGACGCTAGAATGAGGAAAGGCTTGCAAGGCTAGGCATGTTTAAACTGGAAAAAATGAGATTAAGAGGGGACATGATTAATATTTACAATTATATAAGGGGTCAATACACAGAGCTAGCGGGGAATTTGCTTTTGGTAAGATCACCACAAAAGGACACGGGGACACCCGTTTAGGTTAGAGAAGAAGAGATTTAGCACTCTGAGATGGAAGGGTTTCTTCACAGTAATGACAATACGTTTTTGGAATTCCCTGTCTGAGAAAGTAGTTATGGCGGACTCAGTCACTGCATTTAAGAACAGGCTAGATAAATTCCTTATGGATAAGGATATTCAGGGTTATGGTGGGCAAATCATGCACATTAATAATAAAATAAAATAGCTATAAAAAAAGAAGATAAAAAAAGGAATGGAAAAACAGTTAAACATTCACCAAAGTTAAAATTAGTGATCTCCTACTAACAGGTTGAACTAGATGGACATATTGTCTTTTTTCAACCTCAAAAACTATGTTACTATGTTACTATCACAAGGTTCCTGGCGTGAGTGAGCAACCAGGTCTAGTGCAACACTACTAATGTTGGGCACCTTTCTTTGCCACATATGCAGTTACAATGAGATGTGACTAGGACACATGAGGAGACTGTGCTGATTCATTTGCTATATGACACTTGGATATTGTGTGTGTGACTGAGTCTGTAAACACAATGAAACTTGTATCGGAAAAAAGCTCCTGCTGCTACATTGTAGCACTTTGTGTATAGAGCCAGAGACTCAGACGCACACACAGATATACAAGTGTCATATATCACATAAATCAGCAGAGTCTCCACATTGTGACTAAGATGAATTTTCTGGAAAAAAGAACTTGTTATGACTGTGTTTTAAATGTCACTATAATAAGGACTATCCTTCAACTAATGTTGTTGGCAAATATCCCCATTTGCAAAATCCTAAATCATGGTTATTCAGGATTAAGTTTATGAAAAATGTATCCCACTTGTCATACTATCTATACCCCTTTCAGACCGCCAGCTTAGAACACGGGTTATTGCACATGAGCGTGCATAACCCATGTTGCTGTGTGGTCTGAAAGGGCCCAGTTAGAATATCTGGGTCAAGCGATCCGGTATTCCAACTCAGATAGTGAGCAGGGTTGAATGCGTTTTTAACCCGGCTTGCTCTGCGGTGTGAGAGGAAGCCACGTCGATGTGACCCATTTCCCGTTCACTCTATGTGGATGGGCGGCACTTGGAGATCATGTGTTCTCCAAGTGCCACCCCCACCCGCCTCACTGCTGACATCCCCAACCCATGCCGGGTTGGGGACAATGGCGGTGAGGGGATTGAGGCAGGTCACACCCAGGAAGCACCCGTCTACAGCTCACAGGTGCGATCCACCTCAGACAGTCTGAAAGTTGTATTAGTCAGCTCTAATATACTGTAAATAGAAATTCCTACATTTCAGAATTTTGTTGTTTGTTTTTCTTGAGGAAATTATTGAATGCATTTTGAAAGTTACATTTATCGAAACAAAAATGTGAATATATTGAAATTAAAAAACAAGTAATTTCCTCATACATTTTTCCTCATGTCTTAGCAAAAAACTTGGGATCTATTTCCTGAGAGGTCTACTGCTGGGTACACAACTGAATGATGTGTCAATCTAACAACAGTCTGATATGATGTAACAATGTATTGTGAGAGCACACATTCTATGTGATTTGCCACATGATGATATGATATATCATTACAGGGGTAATTTTACTGCATTATATGTCTCATCATTTCACCTGGCGGGCAGTACATGAGATTGGCAGATGCAACCAGACAATTCATCAAACGATGAATTAGGAGTACACATTATACACAATGGTCAATGGGATCCATTGAGGATTGCAAGATTGGACAACGTATCGTATAGTGTGTTCCCAGCTTTAGATGCTGTGATTGGCATCCACAGAAAATGATTCACTGAGAACTGTTTCAATGTAGAGATAAATTTACTAAAGCTTCTAAAAATAAAAAGTGCTGATGTTGCCCATAGCAACCAATCAGATTCTGTCTATCATTTATCTATTGCATCTTAGAAAATGATAGACAGAATGTGATTGGTTGCTATGGGCATCACCGCCACTTTTCATTTTTAGAAGCTTTAGTAAATTTACCCCGTAGTGTTGGAAAAAAACTGTGTTGTGGTTATTCCAGGTGTGGAAATAAAGCATTCCTTCACCCAATGTGGGTATACAATTGTGAATCAAAATGAAATGTGTCAGTCTCCCTTTAAATCCTTCTGTGGATATCTGAATAATACTCTGTGTATACAATGTTAATATATCACAATTTTCAGCCGACAAGTCAAAATTACAATGAAGTCAGAATTACTTTAAATAAGAGATCAGTAGCACGAATTGTCTCAATAGGTATAAAATATTCTGCAGATCTAAAACATAAACTATAATAAAGCAAGTCAACAGACAAAGGATCTTATTCAGGTCTGTTAGGAAACCCAAAAATGTAGCAATTGGGGAAAACTATTGGGGTGATTCAGATCTGATCACTGATGTGCATTTTGGCACAACAGGCGGTCAGGTCCAAACTGCGCATGCATGTGCGTGGAACAGCTACAACAGCATTGCTGGACAGCGACGGGATGGTGCAAAGGATCCATTCGCACGGGCATACTCAAGGTGATTGACAGGAAGAGGTCATTTGTGGGCAGCAACTGACCGTTTACAGTGAGTGTCCGGAAAAATGCAGGCATGCCCAAGCACGTTCAGGGAGGGTGTCGGAAATCACCTCCAGCCCCGATCAGCAGGATTCAATCTCACTGGAAGTCATGGGCTGTGCAGAAACTGCAAAAACTGATTTTTAGCAGCTATGCTAACATATAGGAATGCACACTTGCACAGAGAAAAAACACTCCCCCTGTAGGCGGTGACTATGTGATCACAGCAAAAAATGCAGCACAGCGATCAGAACTGAATTACCCCCTATGTTGCACTGCAGGTGGAGCAGATGTAACATGTGCAGAGATAGATAGATTCGGGTGGGGTCTGTTCAAACTGAAATCTAAATTACAATGTAGAAATAAAGCAGACAGTATTTACTCTGTACAGAAACAATATAACCCACCCAAATCTAACTCTCTCTGCACATGTTACATCTTCCCCACCTGCAATGCAACATGGTTTTGCCCAATTGGTAAATTTTTTAATTTGCTAACAAACCAAAATAACCCCCAAAATCCATTAGATTACAAAATTGGAGAGAAAAAGGATAATATAACTGAAAAATCACATAATAACATAAAATTGTGTGTCTCTGAGGACTGTAAAATATCACAAATTACATTATTCAGATATCTGGATTTTAGCAAGTGTATAGGAATAGTAAAGTAAATGGAACATGAAATGCTTCTTCTTTTAGCAAATTTAGAGCATAGCATTTTTGTATTGTATTATGCAAAAAATATATAAAATGCACTTACTGTACCTACTGTACTGTATAATTTCTTACCTTGTCTTTGTCAATCTTACAGGAGAATGGTAATCTAGCAATGGATCACTGTACTTATAACGATGAGAAATGATATTATAATTTCATGCGTTGTCCAAGTAAAAATCAATAACACTGTTTGATTAGACAGAAGTTTGTTTCATCATCTTCATTCAACAGTACAAAGAAATATAACCAGGCGCTAATAAATCATCACCATGTCCTGGTGATCAAATGTTAATATTAAAAATAAAAATTATTTTATATTTATGCTGCAGGAGAGAGCTTGACTTGGGGTAGAACAAGTCAAAAAGAACCGGCACTTGGAAATCCCCAGTACCAATAACCAGAGAACACTAAACAAATCCCCTCTTGCGCTATAAATGATATGGTATGGCTCAAAGTTCAATAAATCAAACTTGTTATTCCATATATTTTATATATTTTAATACATAAAATACATATGTATGTATATTTTACAGATAAACAATTTGACCGGTCAATAAAATCACTAACACTGTATATTCATATATAATAATATAAACTTCCCAAGGAGGTGGATCTAAGCTTACTCTGTGCACAGAAAAGTGTAATATTATAATAGTAAAGTTATAACTCAGTCCGTATATTGGATTCAAAAAATCAAATACCAGCTGTGATTTGAACCCATGTAACAAATAGTATCCTTACAAGTTACTTTGTATTGGAGTTCCTCAATGAGTTGCCGCTCAGCAAAGAAGAATATTATTGTGCAAAGAAACCGCTCCACACTGGAGCCTTACGTGTGGCTTCCACCTGTAGTTATAGCACGGAAGAGTCCCAATAACAGACGAGGCGGTCTCGGGCTGCGGGAACCGGCACCTGCTCTGGCGCCTGCTGTGTTGATTACTACACTACTTCCAAGCTCTGTTTGATTTTTTGAAGCCAATATACGGACTGAGTTATAACTTTACTATTATAATGTTACACTTTTCTGTGCACAGAGTAAGCTTAGATCCACCTCCTTAGGAAGTTTATATTATTATATATGAATATACAGTGTTAGTGATTTTATTGACCGGTCAAATTTTTTATCTGTAAAATATACATATATATATATTTTATGTATTAAAATATATAAACTATATGGAATAACAAGTTTGATTTATTGAACTTTGAGCCATACCATATCATTTATAGCGCAAGAGGGGATTGGTTTAGTGATCATCTTCATTCAAGAATTACTGTAGATTTTTATTCACTGAATCCTTTTTGCAACCACCTCCTGCACACCCGTGCCCCAGGATGTGGGGACAGAGCAACCTGGAGACAGAGAAATCATCAGAATGTTCACAGTGAATTACAAAAGAGAAGCATCTACCTTGTATAAGACAGTGACCTGTCTCTCTAACTGATTGTGTATAAATGACAAGTCTGCTTGTGTGTATGAGATGACATGTCACTATTATGCTGTGAGAAGGATCGGACATGCAAGCAGGATAGGTAGATGGAGGGAAGAGCAGGGTCCCCACTCAGCACTGACTAGAGATAGGAGGCTCCTGCAAAGCTGGAGCAGGGAGATTGAGGTTTCAAACACAAAGGATATACTATATATCATATTTACTTTTAACATGTATAAACTGTCGGATTTTACACTATTAGTGGCTCTGTGGGATATTTGTAATATTTTAGCATCATTGAGAAGCTTAATATCATAATCTGAAAATCATTTAATTTATCCCGACTATTGTATTACCAGCAAAAGCTCTAATAAAAAAAATTGGAGCCTGAGGCCAGACAGAATAACCCGGATATGGAGTTTTGCCATGATGTGTGATGAGCTGGATCTACATTAATATCTGCACATCCAGGCTTAGGGGGTTTACAGCTAACTGGCCAAGTCAAAGAAAAGTGTCATTCAGATGCTAAAGCATTATAACTCCTTCTTTCACATAATAAATGTATTCTGTAATTTACTTTGTAGACTAAAGAATGAAAAGATGCATATAATATATTTGTGCCTTTAATATACAGTATCTCTCTCTCTCTCTCTCTCTATATATATATATATATATGTATGTATATATATATATACACACACACAGTATATATATATATATATATATATATATATATATATATATATATATATAAAACAAAACATTTTATCTACACTTATTTTATGATCATGCACGTTACATACAGATTCCCTTACACAAAAGGCTTACTGCTATCCTATTTACACTTGTGATTATAAAAGTATCAGGAGTTTACAAAAATTTCATAAATGATAAGATTATGTGATTATGTCTGACAGAGGAATATATATATATATATATATATATATATATATATGTATATAGTAGAAGGCTACATACTGTGAATCCATAATCTTATCTCTGATGTAGAACTGCTTTAAATCTATTAAGCATTATGTATCATCTTGTTACATTTGTCTATTTGTTAAAATTCACAGATATTGAAATATTTTACATTGTGCTTAATATCAACATACAGTTTAGTGTAATCGGCCTCTTCACACATCAAGATCATCTCCCTACATAGGAAATATTCCTCTGTCAGACATAATCTTATCTTTTATGAAATGCTTTATAAACTCCTGATACTTTTATAACCACATGTTTAAATAGGATAGCAGTAAGACTTTTGTATAAGGGAATCGGTGTGTAATATACATGGTCATAAAATAAGTATAGATAAAATGTTTTGTTTTACCTTAAAAGAAGCATCAATGAGAGAAACGATAATGTTAGAAAAATATTACACAAAATGTTCCGCAATACCTGAACTATCACAGCTATAGATCAGGGACATTGCATTGTATATTATAATGTAGTATATGGATTATAACTCACCTTCAGATTGCCATAAAAAAAGAACACAGGGAAGTAAGACTCTTATTTATACAGTGTGCACCTATAATCAATGTGGAATTAATTAAGATGTTACTACTGTATGTGCATAGGAAAGTTGTTGAATTGCATCACCCGTACATTTTGCCTTTGGGAATTGGTTACAAAGTTTTCAGAGATAAATTAGCAAAACTTTTTTTTTATCTCTACTTCTTACAGTAACTTTAACTTACAATTTAGTTTTATTTTGTTATACAGTAACAATGTGACATTAATTGTAAATGTCAAAGTACTGCACGATGTTTACACAATTCAAACAGTATTTCCCATATTATGTGTTTATTTCATTTTATAATAATCAAGTGTAAAATATATATGTTTAAAATATATTCTACTAATCTGTGTCAGAATACATTTAGGAGCAAGGGTTACAATTTGAAGGGTTGTCTACTGTTGATGGCTGATTTGTATAGAGCTACAGGTATTACAGGCAGGGCTGGGCCATCATTAGGCAGCTTTAGGGAACTACCTATGGGTGGCAGCATTTGAAGGGCGGCGCTGAGTGCAACAAAAAAAATGAAGGAAGTGACAGACCTGCGCTTACCATGAGGGATGTGAGGCTCTCAATACCCACTCACCCGGTATCGGATCTGGCGGATCAAAACCACATGTCTGGAGCTGTTCCCACCTCCCCTTATTGCTTTGCTCACTTCCCCCTGCCATCCCAACCTGATGAACATTTAGGAGATCTGCTCCCTCCGCCGGCTCCACAAACCTGCAAAGGAGACAACGGAGCTGCTAAAACCCAAGGAGGAGGTGGGGGGTGGGACCTTCACTCAGTGTGGACAGGGCTTCTCCAACCACTGGCAGATCTCCCTGTCATTTCTGATGCTTTTCTTTAACTGGCAGCACTGGGTCGGGCCACGAAATTGACCCTCATGGTCATCTTCACCGGGAGCCAGAGCTGATCCCCTGGCACCCCCCCCCCCACAGCAAGTCCCCGCCTCGCATCTCTCACTCATCCTGCCAGTAGGTGAGTAGCAGTGCAGGGACTTGCAGGTGCCGCACCATGCATTGCTCCCTGGCAACAACCGGCTTCTGCTCTCCCTGCCAGGATTAAGCTGCATCCTCCCACACAGTGAGCGCCATGTTGGATTGTTATTCCAAAAGTTTGCCCCAGGCTGATGCTGTTGATTCACATTCTATGTGGTTGGGGAATGAGGGTTGGTTCTGTGTAACACTACAGAAGTGCATCAGCATCAGTCACCCAGCATCAGCCTACCCTGAGTTTTATATACTATATATAATATAAAAAGAACAAAAAATGTCCGGCACTCACGCTTATCTGTGATGTAAAGGTCTGGTGCACAACCTCTCCGTGGAGCATATGGATAAACAATATTGGTGGCACTCAGCAGCAAATAATCAGACGACAACCAACCTGGTTACAGTCAACGTTTCGGGGACTGCTCCCCTTTATCAAGACACAACCAGCACCTCTGAAAACAACATACATAAATACTGACAAAGAACTTACCAAACACCAATCCCGCCATTGTCCGCACCCCCCGGACGCCCGACGATGACGTCACGCACGCGTCCGCGTGCGCGTGGTCTCCGTCAGCCGTGCGTGGTATGCGGTCCTGCAGTGTAGTGTACGCCGGGTGCCTAGCAACCATCCCCTGGCGCCGTGACAGGCTCTCACTTCCGCACTCACGGCCTGGCGTCATGACGTCTGACGCTGAATGGTCATGTGCGGGAGGAGGCTCCGGGTTACCCTGAGGAATAGGTTGCCTAGCAACCCCACAACACCGAGAACATGGCTAAAAATAATAACATACATAAGTGAAAAAACCGAAATAACAAAACATAATGTGAGTGATACACTGAAACAATAAAAATGTAAGTGAAACTAGAGAACACTTATTAAATAAATGTATGAAGCACACAGCTTCAAGTCAGTCCCGATCTTACCCGCAAACCTGGAAACTACAGGTGCACAGGTTGCACCACTTGCAGTTGTTTAGAGATAGGAGATGAGTTCCAACACCCCAGATCGGGTAAATCATTCAAGATTAGACACGCATTGACCTGCACCAGTAAGTTTATTGTCTATTACATCAAATGCCCATGCGGTCAGCTGTACGTAGGTAAAAGCATACGGCAATTCAAAGAGCGGATAGCTCTACACAGATCTAGCATCCGTGCAGCATTGGAAGGTAAGGGCAGTGACTTACCAGTGGCCAGACACTTCAAGAACTTTGGCCATTCATTGGCCACTATTCGTTACAGAATGATCGACCATGTTCCTGCCAATAGGAGAGGAGGAGATAGGGGAAAAATTCTACTCCAGAAAGAGACATGGTGGATACATAAACTTCAAACAGTTCAGCCGGATGGATTGAATGAAGCTCTCAGCTTCAATTGTTTTTTATAAGTCTGTTATTTTTGTTTTGTTTAAATCATTAATTCATCTTTTCCATGTGGGCCTTATTGAGGTTATTTGCACCACCTGGACAGATTCGTTATACCTCTTTTTGCCCGGATATTGCGGACATTATACAGTATTGTTAGGATTCTGTTTTCGATTTAGTTTAGTATTAACTTCAGATATTTTTCATGCAGTTCAATAATATGCTTCTGCAGCCAGTGCAAGATCGGGACTGACTTGAAGCTGTGTGCTTCATACATTTATTTAATAAGTGTTCTCTAGTTTCACTTACATTTTTATTGTTTCAGTGTATCACTCACATTATGTTTTGTTATTTCGGTTTTTTCACTTATGTATGTTATTATTTTTAGCCATGTTCTCGGTGTTGTGGGGTTGCTAGGCAACCTATTCCTCAGGGTAACCCGGAGCCTCCTCCCGCACATGACCATTCAGCGTCAGACGTCATGACGCCAGGCCGTGAGTGCGGAAGTGAGAGCCTGTCACGGCGCCAGGGGATGGTTGCTAGGCACCCGGCGTACACTACACTGCAGGACCGCATACCACGCACGGCTGATGGAGACCACGCGCACGCGGACGCGTGCGTGACGTCATCGTCGGGCGTCCGGGGGGTGCGGACAATGGCGGGATTGGTGTTTGGTAAGTTCTTTGTCAGTATTTATGTATGTTGTTTTCAGAGGTGCTGGTTGTGTCTTGATAAAGGGGAGCAGTCCCCGAAACGTTGACTGTAACCAGGTTGGTTGTCGTCTGATTATTTGCTGCTGAGTGCCACCAATAACGTTTATCTATATATAATATATATATATATATATATATATGTATAGAAACAGTCTCCTGACAAAGCTACATGTGAAATGCATAGAGGCTTGGCCTGCTAGACGTACCTGCCTCCAAGCTGATCACTGATCTGTGCCTCAAGCCTGTGTTGGTGTCCCGATAAGCAGTGGCATTGCCCCGTAAGCCGCTGTTGAGGTGTGAGGTCCCGGTTCTCAGTGCAGCACAACTCTTACCGACAAGCAGAGATTGGAGCTTTCATTCTGTATACATCACGTGGTAACCAGTGCCCACGGGTGAGAACCTCCATACGAGTCTCATTAATTCAATGTGGATTCTATGTCACAGTAATCCTATGTGTTAATGTGGATCCTTTGTCAAAGTACCTGTTTTAAATAAAAGTGATTTGCACTATGTGCGCCCCCTCTTTCTGTTTCTGTACTTAGATTATCTCACTCCAGGAGTCTGGAGTCTCTACAAGAGGGGTGCAGCGTTTTTTGAAAGGCTATAAACCCAGTGCTAAATCCCAGCGTTTTAATGACCTTGAGGATTTCCTTTCATTTTCTAAGTGGAAATTGAACATTGAGATTGAACATTGACCAGCGCACCTGTACACTATCTTGTTGACTCTCTATATATAAGTAATTATATATTAGTAATTTGGAGCCATCCTACAACATTATACTGGTTCCTCCAAGACCCACTGTGCATAATAAGATGCACAGAATATACAGCATGGCATTCCAAGCAGTGTTGGGATTCCGAACAATGGTATCCTGACCTGATTTCATATAGCTGATGCATGCTGTATAGTCTGTGTGTCTCCTTTATGCACAGTGGGGCTTAGAGGAACCAGTATATTATTGTAGGATGGGTCAAAATTATATCTATATATCTATCTTTCTATTTATCTATCTATATATAAAATCTATATGAAATGTGGTCAGAATCCCATCATTGGTAACACTGGGATACCAAAGAACAGGGCTCTTGAGAAGTAAGCCATGGGGTCAGGTAAGGAGGGTTGGGGAGAGGTTAGGTTTAGGCTGCGGGTCAGGGAAAGGCTGCAGGATGGGAGGGTTAGGGTTAGGCTGAAGGTAAGGGGGCTAGGGTTAGGCAACCCTGGAGAGAAATATGGTCAGGCTACGGGAAGAGGGGTTAGGGATTAAGGTTAGATTACTTAATTAGTGTCAGGATTGATTTTAATCTCTGAGATGCCGCTGTCAGTGGTGGCTGTGGAATTTGTAAAATGACATGTCTGCACTTTTTTTTACCTGAGGTCTCGGTATTTTGGCAGGGGGGGACGCTGATTATTTGCGTAGGGTGCTGAGAAACCTTCCCTCCCCGATTGCAGGTAAGGGTTGGAGTTTTCAGCATGAGTTGCTTGTTTATAATAGTGATTTACTCATTGGGAGATATCTTACATCTTAGGAAGTTCCCACTCTCCCACCCACTTATTGTGAATGTTGGCTTTATTATTTGCATGAACTAATGGCAACAGGGCTGATTTGTAGAAGATCTTTAGTTGCTTTCCCTGCCAAACCTTTCCTTGGCTTTACACTGATTCTACCCTATTGGACTCAGTGACAAAAGTGGTCCCATTGGAACTTTTTCTGTGTCATTGGCAGGGAAGTTGAGTTGTTGGAATTGGGTTAGCAGCTGTCCTCCTTCTAGACCTTGAAATGGCGGTAATGGGTTGGTTGTTCACCCAATCTAATCCTTGAGTAGTTAGTGATGGTATGACAGCTAGCCCCTATCTAAAACTTCAGTTGGTTATGGGCTGTCAGTTAGTCCCTATATAAATCTTGAGTTGTTGGTAATGGGCTGACAGTTGCCCCATCTACACATTTTATTGGATTATTTGGGTAAAATGGTGCGAGATCCTATATTTCAGGCCATTCTTTCATCACCACCATACTTCTTTTAATTATTTCAATAAATATTTATTTATTTAAATAAAGCTGACCCTTTTTCCAGCAAAAATATTTTCATGTCTTTACTGTAGATATAATTTCCTCAATTCACCTGGTTTAGAAATGTAGGCTGATATCGGTTTATAGAAAGTATAATATGTTTTAAGTTTTAAGTTATGAAATGCAAGCAGTGTGGATGTAAGCTATTTTGGGGGATTATACAGCACTGAATTCTGACCTTTTGATGTGTTGGTAATTACCTGGACCGATTCTACCAATGGAACATAAGGATGCTCTTATTAAGTTCTGGCATTACATGATTACTGTGTTTCTACATTTCTATCACTTACAAACAGGCAATAAATGCAGCTGATTTGTACAGACGGCACCATATTTAGAAGAGAATCTTCAGTACTTCCTATTAGAAGACTCAACATGTGACCATCTGTATGCAGATCCATGTACTTCCTGTAATAATGAATGCATTTACACAGAAATACAGTATCTGATGTCACACAACATCATCAGTGGGATGTGGTGGAGTCTGAGATCACCAGAGGTGCGGGATGCCGGACAATCTTTTTTTAAAGGGGTAATCACTTACAAGCCAAAACAATGCCTTGTAAGTGACTGTCCCTTTAAAACAATGTCAGAGATCAGCCGGCACCTCTGGTGATCTCGGACTACATTATATCTCTGTCACGATCCGGGTATCTGGACGCCATTACTTACCTTTCAGATGCCTCCTAAGGCTGGCTCAGCGTTCCTGGACCGGATCCCGCTGTTCCTGAGTTTCCACATGCAGAATGTCAGAGTGGTGATTTCATCAGCCGCGGCCTCCGCTGTGCCCGCGTGGTTAAATGTGCGCTTGTCAGTCTGGCGTCTCCTGTCTCCTGTGGCCGGCGTCGCCATTACTGTTTCAATTCTCACATGGATTACAAACCAAACTTCCCTTCAAGTGTCTGCATGGGCGCAGCCATCTTGGATTTTGTCATCTGATCATTTCCACCAATCTGCTGTCTGTATTGTTGATTTGCATAATTGCCTAGCCAACCCCTTCCTTGCTGCAGGTATAAGTAAGCTGTGCCAGAGCAAGGAAGGCGTCAGTGCTTTGGTTGTCTAACCTAGTTCCAGTTTGTCTCTCTCCTGTGGTTGTCTTCCAGGTTCCAGCTCCTGTCTCCAGACTTCTGCTACAGAGACCCGCACCAGCATTCCATCTGCGGTGTAGCCTGACTCTCCGGTCCATTCTGGACTCACCTGTTTCCAGTTACAACAATCACCTGCTTCCAGCCCAGCTTCCAGCAGTGTACAGCTTCTCTTAAAGGGACGGTGTCCTTTCTGCAGTTTACCACTCTCCACCGGTATTATTATTTCACCGCTCTCAAACTCCAAACTTCATTATCAATCACCTGCTTCCAGCCCAGCTTCCAGCAGTGTACAGCTTCTCTTAAAGGGCCGGTGTCCTTTCTGCAGTTTACCACTCTCCACCGGTATTATTATTTCATCGCTCTCAAGTTCGTTTATTATTTAACTGGTTCCAGCCAGTATCCACTCCGTACCAACAACAGTCTGGTTCCAGCCAGTATCCACAGCAGCCGTTTTATCTTCAGCAGCCCAGCCTTTCCTGGAACACCAGCTGGTACGATCCTGGGTTCTCTCCATTGCTACAGTCAGGCCTGGTAAGGACTTTCCAACTAGAAGATTATAAGAACTGTCTCACACTACCAGTGCCTGTGGCCCTTGCCACCCTGTAGTACCCAGGAATTGTATTTATCCTCTGTTGACTTTTATGTTTCCTTTTACTGCTGCTGTGTTACGGAGTTTGTTATAATAAACATCATTGACTTTTATCCTGGTTGTCATGGTCACGCCTTCGGGCAGTTATTCTACATGTTACTTACATGTCTAGGGGTCTGATACAACCTCCCAGGTTCCGTTACATCTCAGCCCCTACAACTGAGGCTGCCTCCCGTCAGCTCAGGCCCTCAGTTGTGACAGTAAGCACTGACCTAATGAATCCAGCCGGAGACCAGGATCAAGCGACCAGGCCGATGCAAGAACTGGCAGCCCGACTTGAACATCAGGAGGCTGCACAGGGCCACATCATCCGCTGTCTCCAGGATCTCTCTACACGGCTGGATGGGATTCAAACGACCCTCCGTGGACCTGGCACGTCCGGTGCGTCCACTACAGTGACACCAGCTGTAACCCCACCTACCTTACCCATTTCCAGTCCACATCTTCATCTTCCAACGCCAGCAAAATTTGATGGATCTCCAAGGTTCTGCAGGGGATTTCTCAATCAATGTGAAATCCACTTTGAGCTTCTACCTGGCAATTTCTTCAGTGACCGTACCACAATTGCCTATATCATCTCCCTTCTCAGTGGCTCATCCCTTGACTGGGCATCACCTTTATGGGAGAAGTCTGATCCCCTGCTATCCTCCTATACTGACTTTGTAGCTACTTTCAGGCGCATCTTCGACGAGCCAGGCCGGATAACATCTGCTTCATCTGAGATTCTCCGTTTACGCCAGGGAACACGTACTGTGGGACAGTATCTTATACAGTTTAAAATCCTGGCATCCGAACTGGCATGGAACGACGAGGCCCTGTATGCTGCATTCTGGCATGGCTTATCAGAACGCATCAAGGATGAGTTAGCTACCAGAGACTTGCCCTCTAAGTTGGATGAGCTAATTTCTCTTTGCACGAAGGTTGATCTACGTTTCAGAGAGAGAGCAACCGTGCGAGGAAGATCATCTACTCCTAAATCTTCTGCTCCTCCTCCTCGTCAACCATCTCCATCCAAGGATGAGCCTATGCAAATTAGTCGTTCCCGTCTATCTCCCGCTGAGCGCCGAAGACGTCTCTCTGAGTCTCTCTGTCTCTACTGTGCAGCTCCGTCGCACACTATCAATGCCTGTCCCAAACGTCCGGGACTCCAGATCCTAGCTCGCCAAGGAGAGGGCCGGCTAGGAGCAATGATCTCCTCTCCATCTCCTCATGACTGTAATCTCCCGGTGTCGCTCCAAATTGCTCAACGTTACAGGAACGTCATTGCCCTCCTTGATTCCAGAGCAGCTGGGAATTTCATAACCGAAGCTTATGTTAAACGGTGGTCCCTACCCACCGAGAGACTGTCCTCGTCCATCTCTTTGACTGCCGTGGATGGCAGCAAGATTTTTGACGCAGTCATTTCCTTAAGGACTCTTCCAGTTCGTCTGAGAGTGGGAGTTCTTCATTCTGAGTATATTTCTTTTTTAGTGATTCCAAGAGCCACACATCCAGTGGTTTTAGGCCTTCCATGGCTCCGTCTCCACAACCCATCAATTGACTGGACAACTACGCAAATACTGGCATGGGGTCCCTCCTGTGCTGAGACTTGTTTAGCCAAAGTTCTTCCTGTTTGTTCTTCCTTCCCCAGGTCATCTGATGTTCCGCCTCCTCCATATCAAGACTTCACGGACGTGTTCAGTAAAGCCTCTGCTGATATCCTACCTCCTCATAGAGAATGGGACTGCCCAATCGACCTCATTCCAGGGAAGGTTCCACCGCGAGGCCGAACTTATCCGTTGTCTCTGCCTGAGACACACTCCATGGAAGAGTACATCAAAGAGAACCTGGCGAAGGGTTTCATCCGACCATCTTCTTCTCCAGCCGGCGCAGGCTTCTTCTTCGTTAAGAAGAAAGACGGTGGTCTGCGTCCGTGCATTGACTACAGAGGTCTGAACGACATTACCGTCAAGAACCGATACCCTTTACCCCTGATTACCGAGCTCTTTGATAGAGTTAGTGGTGCAACCATTTTCACAAAGCTGGACTTGAGGGGTGCCTACAATCTCATCCGAATCCGTGAGGGTGACGAGTGGAAGACCGCCTTTAACACCCGTGACGGACATTATGAGTACCTCGTCATGCCCTTCGGATTGAGCAACGCTCCAGCAGTCTTCCAGCACTTCGTGAATGAGATTTTCAGGGACATCTTGTACCGCCATGTCGTGGTTTATCTAGACGACATCCTCATCTTTGCTAATAATCTCGAAGATCATCGTTTCTGGGTAAAAGAGGTTCTTTCCCGTCTCTGTGTCAATCACCTCTACTGTAAATTGGAGAAGTGTGTGTTTGAAGTTAAAACCATTCCGTTTCTAGGTTACATTGTGTCCGGTTCCGGACTAGAGATGGATCCTGAGAAACTCCAAGCAATCCAGAATTGGCCTATACCCTTAAGCCTCAAAGGGGTCCAGAGGTTCTTAGGGTTCTCCAATTATTATAGAAAATTTATACGAGACTTTTCCACCATTGTGGCGCCTATCACTGCATTAACCAAGAAAGGTGCTAATCCGTCCAAGTGGTCCGAGGAAGCTACACAGGCCTTTCACCTTCTGAAGCAACGGTTCATCTCTGCACCAGTTCTGAAACAGCCCGACACTGACTCTCCTTTTATCTTAGAGGTAGATGCCTCCTCCGTTGGAGTAGGAGCAGTGTTATCCCAGAGGGCCAAAGATGGACATCTACATCCTTGCAGTTTCTTCTCCCGGAAGTTCTCCCCAGCTGAGCGCAACTATGCCATTGGCGATCAGGAGTTGCTAGCCATCAAGCTCGCTCTGGAGGAGTGGAGATACCTGTTGGAGGGAGCTTCCCACTCAATCACCATACTTACCGACCACAAAAATCTTTTATATCTCAAAGGCGCACAATGTCTGAATCCTCGTCAGGCCAGATGGGCACTTTTCTTCTCCAGGTTTGACTTTAAACTCCAGTTCTGTCCAGGTTCTCAGAATCGTAAGGCCGATGCCCTTTCCCGCTCATGGGAGCAAGAAAATGAGTCCGAGTCTGCAGACAAGCATCCTATTATTAATCCGTTGGCATTCTCCACGGTAGGGATGGACTCTACGCCTCCACCAGGGAAAAGTTTTGTTAAGCCAGTTCTAAGGAAGAAGCTCATGCATTGGGCCCATGCTTCCCGTTTTGCTGGACATACAGGCATTAAGAAAACCCTTGAATTTATTTCTAGGTCCTACTGGTGGCCAACTCTGAAGAAGGACGTTATGGAATTTATTGCCTCCTGCCCAAAGTGTGCCCAACACAAAGTCTCCCGCCAGTCGCCTGCGGGGCAACTGGTTCCATTATCTGTTCCCCGTCGACCTTGGACCCATTTGTCGATGGACTTTGTTTCCGATCTACCTATCTGCAACAAGTTTAATACCATCTGGGTGGTAGTTGACCGGTTCACCAAGATGGCACATTTCATCCCTCTCACCGGTCTTCCGTCAGCTTCCAAGTTGGCTCAAGTGTTTATACAAGAGATCTTCCGACTTCACGGTCTTCCTGAAGAGATCATCTCGGATCGTGGAGTACAATTTGTAGCCAAATTTTGGCGAAGTTTGTGTCAAGCCCTCCAAGTCAAGTTAAAGTTTTCCACGGCTTACCATCCTCAGACCAATGGTCAAACCGAGAGGGTGAATCAGGACTTGGAGGCCTTCCTCCGTATATATGTGTCTTCCTCTCAAGATGACTGGGTTCAACTCCTTCCTTGGGCCGAGTTCAGCCACAACAATCAATACCATTCCTCATCTTCTTCTACACCATTCTTCATTAATTATGGATTCCACCCTAAAGTCCCAGAATTCCAACCGCTTCCCGCAACTTCTGTTCCAGCAGTGGATGTCACCTTGCGTCAGTTTTCAAATAACTGGAGGAACGTCCGCGCAGCCCTGCTTAAAGCCTCATTCAGGTATAAGAAGTTTGCCGATAGGAAGCGTAGAGCGGTTCCTGCTCTCAAGGTGGGTGATCGTGTGTGGCTGTCCACGAAGAATTTGAGGTTGAGAGTTCCCAGCATGAAATTTGCACCTCGCTACATCGGACCCTTCAAGATTGAACAAGTCATCAATCCTGTTGCCTACAGGTTACAGTTACCATCCTTCTTGAAAATACCCAGGACATTTCATGTTTCTTTGTTGAAACCGCTGATCCTGAATCGGTTTCATTCCGCACTTCCTCCAGCTCCCAAAGTTCAGACTCAACGGGGAGTCGAGTACGAGGTGGCCAAGATTTTGGACTCACGTTTCCGTTACGGTCAGTTACAATACCTCATTGACTGGAAGGGCTATGGTCCTGAAGAACGCTCTTGGACCAATGCCTCAGACGTCCATGCTCCTGCCTTGGTCCGAAATTTCCACGCAAAGTTTCCTTTAAAGCCTAAGAAGTGTCCTTGGGCCACTCCTAAAGGGGGGGGTGCTGTCACGATCCGGGTATCTGGACGCCATTACTTACCTTTCAGATGCCTCTTAAGGCTGGCTCAGCGTTCCAGGACCGGATCCCGCTGTTCCTGAGTTTCCACATGCAGAATGTCAGAGTGGTGATTTCATCAGCCGCGGCCTCCGCTGTGCCCGCGTGGCTAAATGTGCGCTTGTCAGTCTGGCGTCTCCTGTCTCCTGTGGCCGGCGTCGCCATTACTGTTTCAATTCTCACATGGATTACAAACCAAACTTCCCTCCAAGTGTCTGCATGGGCGCAGCCATCTTGGATTTTGTCATCTGATCATTTCCACCAATCTGCTGTCTGTATTGTTGATTTGCATAATTGCCTAGCCAACCCCTTCTTTGCTGCAGGTATAAGTAAGCTGTGCCTGAGCAAGGAAGGCGTCAGTGCTTTGGTTGTCTAACCTAGTTCCAGTTTGTCTCTCTCCTGTGGTTGTCTTCCAAGTTCCAGCTCCTGTCTCCAGACTTCTGCTACAGAGACCCGCACCAGCATTCCATCTGCGGTGTAGCCTGACTCTCCGGTCCATTCTGGACTCACCTGTTTCCAGTTACAACAATCACCTGCTTCCAGCCCAGCTTCCAGCAGTGTACAGCTTCTCTTAAAGGGACGGTGTCCTTTCTGCAGTTTACCACTCTCCACCGGTATTATTATTTCACCATCTCAAACTCCAAACTTCATTATCAATCACCTGCTTCCAGCCCAGCTTCCAGCAGTGTACAGCTTCTCTTAAAGGGCCGGTGTCCTTTCTGCAGTTTACCACTCTCCACCGGTATTATTATTTAATCGCTCTCAAGTTCATTTATTATTTAACTGGTTCTAGCCAGTATCCACTCCGTACCAACAACAGTCTGGTTCCAGCCAGTATCCACAGCAGCCGTTTTATCTTCAGCAGCCCAGCCTTTCCTGGAACACCAGCTGGTACGATCCTGGGTTTTCTCCATTGCTACAGTCAGGCCTGGTAAGGACTTTCCAACTAGAAGATTATAAGAACTGTCTCACACTACCAGTGCCTGTGGCCCTTGCCACCCTGTAGTACCCAGGAATTGTATTTATCCTCTGTTGACTTTTATGTTTCCTTTTACTGCTGCTGTGTTACGGAGTTTGTCATAATAAACATCATTGACTTTTATCCTGGTTGTCGTGGTCACGCCTTCGGGCAGTTATTCTACATGTTACTTACATGTCTAGGGGTCTGATACAACCTCCCAGGTTCCGTTACATCTCAGCCCCTACAACTGAGGCTGCCTCCCGTCAGCTCAGGCCCTCAGTTGTGACAATCTCGCTGCATATGTGTCTCATGGAAGCAACATTGTAGATTTACAAGAGACAATATTTTTTTTAGATTACTCTGCATTTTGTCTTTATGTAACTGTTATTATGCAATTGTTCTAATGATTCACTGCAGCAACTTGATTGAAGTGAGATAATTTACTGTAGCAACTTGATTGAAGTGAAATAATTTACTGTAGCAACTTGATTTAAGTGAAATAATTTACTGTAGCAACTTTTTGAAGTGAATTAATTCACTGTAGCAACTTGATTGAAGTGAGATAATTCACTGCAGCAACTTGATTAAAGTGAGATAATTCACTGCAGCAACTTGATTGAAGTGAGATAATTCAATGTAGCAACTTGATTGAAGTGAGATAATTCACTACAGCAACTTGATTGAAGTGAAATAATTCCCTGTAGCAACTTGATTGATGTGAAATAATTTGCTGCTGCAACATGATTGAAGTGAAATAATTCACAGTAGAAAATTGATTAAAGTGAAACAAGTCACTGCAGCAACTTGATTGAAGTGAAATAATTCACTGTAGCAATTTGATTGAAGTGAAATAATTTACTGTAGCAACTTGGTTGAAGTGAAATAATTCACTGCAGCAACTTGATTTAAGTGAAGTAATTCACTGTTGCAACTTGATTTAAGTGAAGTAATTCACTGTTGCAACTTGATTGAAGTAAGATAATTCAATGTAGCCACTTGAATGAAGTGAAATAATTCACTGCAGCAACTTGATTGAAGTGAAATTATTCACTGAAGCAAATTGAATGAAGTGAAACAATTCACTGTAGTAAATTTATTGAAGTGAAATAATTTATTGTAGCAACTTTATTTAAGTTATAAAATTCACTGTAGCAACTTGATTGAAGTAAAATTATTCCCTGTATCAACTTGATTGAAGTGAAATAAGTCAATGTAGCATCTTGACTGAAGTGAAATAATTCACTGTAGCAACTTGATTGATGTGAAATAATTCACTGCATCAACTTGATTGAAGTGAAATAATTCACTTACGCGAATTGATTGAAGTGAAGTAATTGAAAGTAGCAACTTGTTTGAAGTGAGAAAATTTCACTGTAGTTTAATCTTCAACTGGTCAAGAGATAAAAATTAGTCTCCGTGAGGTAATTCACCGCTGAGATGAGATTTAGTAGCTAATTTAGTAAGGATTGCAATAAAGATGCAGTTTCCTTGGCCCTGCAAGCTGCACTGTGACAGCAAGGCTGAGTTAGCTGAAGCTTACTTAGCCTGCTGTCGCAGTTAAACATCGCGACTGATTGTTGCAATGTTCATATGAAATGTGATTGCATCAAAAATGCAGGGAGGAGGTGATATGCAGAAAGGAGGCAGTATGCTGGGAGGTGTGGTATGCACCTTCTCCTGCATTTGCATTGCAAAGGACTGAAAATGCAAATTTGCTGCGAGTAGCTTTGCATCTACAATCTTTAATGAATCAGGCCCTTAGTCGTGGCGATGTGGTGATGGTATTTGTAATCCAAATGATATGATGAGACTTAATCACAGTAAGGAAATTCATGGCAGACTTGCGACTTGGTTGTGGTGAGGTTATAACATCTGAAGACCTCCCCACCACCACCACGAGCATGAAGGAATGGTACCTAACAGGGAGTGACGGTTTAGATGTTAATACCGTAGTAGTAGTATTATAATAATAATAATAATAATAATAATTATTATAATAATAAAAATAATAAAAATAATAATAATAATAATAATAATAATTATTATTATTATTATTATTATTATCCTTTATTTATATGGCACCACAAGGGATCAGCAGCACCCAATTACAAAGTATATAAAAAAGATAATCAAAATAGGAAAATAGTGACTTACAGTTGAAGACAATATAGGACAAGTGCGGGATAAATAAACATAGCTACTGCAGCAGATGACACTGACATAATAGTGACAGAAAACCATGGGATTTGGTGCCATTGAAGAAGGTTTAAGTAAGCAAAGGATAGGTCAAGGCTGCAAGCATCTTTGGCTGCAAGCATCTTTTGTTGCTAAGTATGTTAGTGCAAAGTATAATGATATAATCTATGGAGATATACGGAGATGCCTCAGCTGATGTGACCTCTACCTTCTATCATCAGGAAGGCAGATAGGGCAATCTGCTAGCGGGACCGTGATCGCCGTACAGTCTGTTGTCTCCTGGGTGCTCGGGTACGGCACATTGCAGACCGGGTAGATAGATTGTTGGGAGGGGCTGGGAAAGATCCGGCGGTCTTGGTGCACGTTGGCACCAATGACAAAGTTAGCGGAAGGTGGGATGTCCTTTAGAAAAACTATAGGGACTTAGGAAAGAAACTGAAGGCAAGGACATCTAAGGTAATATTCTCGGAATTATTACCCATGCCACGCACTAGTCCAGGGAGGCAGAGGAAGATTAGGGAGGTAAATGTGTGGCTTAGGGATTGGCGCAGGAAAGAGGGGTTTGTGTTCCTGGAACACTGGGCAGACTTCTCAGTCAGGCGCCATCTCTTTTGTCGTGACGGATTGCACCTGAATGAGGAGGAGGCAGCGGTGCTGGGGGGCAGGATGGTTAGAAGGTTGGAGGAGATTTTAAAATAGGAGCCTGGGGGGAGGGTTTAGCTAGAAACTACGGGTCATGCAGTGAGAATAGTGGGGATGGCAGTAGTAAACAAAATGGGGGAGAAGTTGGGGGGAGGGTAAGAGCAGGCGGTAAGGTTTCTAAAATGGGTATTAAAAGAGATTTTACCAAAGCACTAACCAATGACGATTACAGGTCATCATTGCTACATAAGGTGAAAGATGTCCCTAACGCAAGGGAAAATACTTATCTTAGTTATATGTATGTAAACGCCAGAAGCATTACTGGTAAAAAAAGATGAACTAGAAATACTTGCAGCAAGCAAACAGTATGATATTATAGGCATTACTGAAACTTGGTGGGATGAATCTCATGATTGGACAGTCAATCTAGAGGGCTATACACTGTTTAGGAGAGACAGACTAAATAAAAAGGGTGGAGGGGTGTGTCTTTACGTAAAGCCGTTTTTAAAACCTGATATACGGGAAGATATTCAGGAGGGGACTGTAGACACTGTCGAGACATTATGGGTAGAAATTGCATGCGGGGAAAAAGGAATAAAAAATTAGTATTGGGTGTATGCTATAGGCCGCCAGGTATCAATGCATCTGATGAGGAATTGTTACTAAAGCAAATTGAAAGAGCAGCAGGAGTAGGAGACATAAAAGTGATGGAAGATTTTAACTATCCATAGATAAACTGGAAAAACGATTCATGTGATACTGCTAGGGGCAATATGTTTTTAAACACACTAAATGATAACTACTTAGTCCAACTAATTGAGGAACCAACTAGGTACAATGCAATCTTAGACCTGGTATTAACAAACAATTGGGATTTGATATCAGATATTATAGTAGGGGAACCCATTGGAAACAGCGACCACAATATGGTCACATTCAATATCAGTTTCCATAAACAGCCCTATACTGGCTCAACTAGGACTCTAAACTTTAGCAAAGCAAATTTTGAAAAGACGAGGGTATTTTTCAGGGATATTGAATGGGAAGGTTTGTTTTTAGGAAAAAATACTACGGAGAAATGGGAGGTACTAAAATTCCTGCTAGCTAAAAATACACTCAAATTTATTCCTACAAGCAGCAAAAAAAGGAATAAAAATCATAAACCGGTGTGGCTTAACAAAAAGATTAAGGAACTTATGGGCAAGAAAAGGTGATCATTTAAAAAATACAAATCTGATGGGGAAGCAGAGTCATTTCAGCACTATAAGGAATGTAACAAAATAAGCAAAAAGAAAATAAGAGCGGCTAAAGTAGAAACTGAAAAACTAGTAGCAAAGGAAAGCAAAGCGAATCCCCAAAAATTATTTAAATACATTATTAGCAAGAGATTAAAGGAGAGTATAGGCCCTTTAAAAGACAAGTTGACAGTCGTAAGCAAAAATGATAATGACATAGCGGACACACTAAATTAGTTTTTTTAACAGTATTTACTAGAGAGGACCCTATTCAGGGACTAACATATAATCTCAATAATGAGAATATCCCACTGATAGGTACTTATTTAAGTGAGGAAGTAGTCTGTGACAGATTAAAACATTTAAAGATTACTAAGTCACCAGGTCCCGGTGGTATTCACCCAAGGGTTCTAATGAAGCTTCATTCTGAACTTGCAAAACCGCTATTTTTGATCTATAAGGATTCAGTAATATCAGGTATGGTTCCCAAAGACTGGCGTATAGCGGAAGTAGTGCCTATATTCAAAAAGGGAAGTAAAGCTGAACCAGGTAATTATAGACCAGTTAGTCTTACATCTATAGTGGGGAAAGTATTGGAAGGTATTCTAAGAGATAGTATTCAGAAGTTCCTTGAAGTCAATAAGGTCATTAAAGGGAATCAACATGGGTTTATGAAGGACAGATCCTGTCAAACCAACTTACTTGTCTTTTATGAAACAGTAAGCACAAACCTAGATCAGGGTAAAGAGGTGGATGTAATCTTTTTAGATTTTGCCAAAGCGTTCGATACTGTATTACACATGAGACTTATCTACAAGCTACAAGAATCAGGGCTAGGAAGCACAGTATGCATTTGGGTCAAAAACTGGTTAGATAATAGGGAGCAGCGCGTTGTGGTTAATGGATCTTTTACACCTTGGACTGAAGTGCTAAGTGGTGTGCCGCAAGGCTCACTATTAGGACCGCTATTGTTCAATATTTTCATTAACGACCTAACAGAAGGTCTAGAGAGCATGGTATCAATTTTTGCAGATTATACCAAATTGTGTAAAGTTATAAATGCGGAGGGGGATGCTGAGTCACTTCAGAATGACTTAGTTAAATTAGAAGCTTGGGCAGCAAAATGGAGAATGCGCTTCAATACAGGTAATGCAGTGTGGTAACAAAAACAAAACTAACACCTACCTACTAAATGTGGTAAAATTAGGGGATTCTGTACTGGAAAAGGACTTAGGTGTCCTCATAGATAGCAAACTAAGCAGTAGTACCCAAAGTAGGACTGCAGCAAAGAAGGCTATTAAGATATTAGCATGCATAAAACGGGGAATTGATGCTAGGGATGAAAGTATTATACTCCCGTTATATAAATCACTTGTGAGGCCACACCTTGAATACTGTGTACAATTCTGGGCACCATACTACAAAAAGGATATCCTAAAGCTAGAAAAGGTTCAAAGGCGGGCGACCAAACTAATTAAGGGTATGGAGACACTGGAATACGAGGAAAGACTTGCAATACTAGGCATGTTTACACTGGAAAAGAGGAGATTAAGAGGGGACATGATCAACATTTACAAATATATAAGGGGACAATATACAGATCTTGCGCAGGACCTGTTTTTGGTTAGATCAACACAGAGAACTCGTGGACACTCACTCAGGTTAGAGGAGAGGAGATTCCACAAAATACGGCATAAAGGCTTTTTTACAGTAAGGACGATACGTGTTTGGAATTCCCTGCCTGAGGGAGTTGTAATGGCCAACTCAGTCAACACCTTTAAGAATGGGTTAGACAAATTCCTAATGGATAAGGATATCCAGGGTTATGGGGCATAGTCACGCACTATGGTTATTATAAAAAAGAGGGGTTAATCGGAACGGCAGTCAGCAACTTCAGTCAAAATTTTATACAAAATAATCGTGCATAGGAGACCACAAATAGGTTGAACCCGATGGACAATTGTCTTTTTTCAACCTTAGATACTATGTTACTATGTTTTTCTCTTTGTCTTCCTCAGGTAATGACAACTTTATCACTCCTGCAAAAATCTCTCACTGCTGCAACTTTACATCCATCACATGCTTTTTGAATTCTATTTGGTAATGACAACTTTATCTTTAATTAATGATTTCTAGGCCAGACTATAGTCTGTTCTCACTGTGTATTAGTGGGGGTATAGTGGTTTCTTTACACCTTGAGGTAACCTTTTGTTGTGGGTGGAGTTTTCAGAGGGTGGATGCTGCTATCAATCAACCCTGTATCCATGTTTGCATGGTTATTTAACTAGTATAGATCAAGGCTGCAAGCATCTTTTGTTGCTAAGTATGTTAGTGCAAAGTATGATGATATAATCTATGGAGATATTCGGAGATTAACAGGAGAGAAACAGAAGAACAACAGACTTTCAACCCCAACTCAACAATAGACCTGCAAACAACAGACTACAGTGAGTTATCTAAACCAGTACCAGCAACGCCTGCAGCCTGCACACTAAACTACCTGTCTGATTACGTAACAGCCCTACTGCTCTCACACACTGCTCACACTCCTCATTTACACAATCTACAACCACTGTATATCCATCTCAGCCCTTTCATTCCTTCCATTATTTCTTAAAATCCCGTTTGCACTGTCTTTTGCTTTCACTAAACCCCGCATTCACCTTGTTCATTCTATACTACACCCACACCATTCTATTCCTCTGAATCACACTACTGTACCAAATTATGGCTCCTCGTTCCTGCCCCATACCAATCCTCACTGCCAGGTCTCACCCCCAAAATTCCAAATCACCCACATACACTCAGAACCCAGCCAACCTTATCCCTATCTCCCTTGTCCCCTCCCTTCCTTTCTCCAGTGCATTCTGGAATGCTAGATTAATCTGCAACAATCTGCCAACTATCCATGACCCACTCTTTTCACCTTCTCGCCATAACTGAAACCTGGCTCTCCTCCTCTGACACCACCTCCCCTGCAGCCCTCTCCTATGGAGGCCTCTCCTTCACCCACACAGTCAGACCTGATGACCGCCAGGGTGGAGGCGTAGGCATCCTTCTCTCCCCTAACTGCACCTTTCGTGTCATCCCACCTGAGCCCTCCCTCATCTTTTCCACCTTCGAGGTCCACACTATCCGCCTCTTCTACCCCATTCACCTTCTTGTGGCAGTGATCTACCACCCCCTGGCCACTGTTCACCTTTCCTCAACAACTTTGCTGCCTGGCTTCCCCACTTTCTCTCTTTCGACCTCCCCTCTGTCATCCTCTGTGACTTTAACATCCCTATTGATATCACTAATGCTGCTTCCACTAATCTTCTCACCCTTTCCACCTCCTTTGGACTTTCTCAATACACCTCCACCCCTACTCACAATCTCGGCCACTCCCTCGACCTTGTCTTCGCCCACCGATGTGATCTCCCTGATTTCTCCAACTCTTCCTTCCCTCTCTCTGACCACCATCTGCTTTCTTTCACCCTCTCATCCTCCTTCCTCCTCTCCACACCCAGACCCTCCACCACCAGACGCAATCTCGGGTCTCTTAACCCCACTTTCATGTCCTCCCTCGAGACTTTCCTCTCTCCTCTTTCCACTATGACTTGTCCCAACCAGGCAGCCTCCTTCTATAACTTCCCTAACCGCTGCTCTTGACTCTGTGACCCCCCTCTCCTCTGTCCCCCTCCGCCGCTCCAAACATCAACCCTGGCACACCAAACTAACACGTTTCTTACAAAAATGCTCACACTCTGCTGAACGCTCCTGGAGGAAATCTCACTCTTTGCCGGACTTCCTCCATTTCAAGTTTATTCTCTCCTCCTACAGCTCTGCTCTTTCCCTCGCCAAGCAATCCTTTTTCCAAGCACTCATCTCTTCTCAGTCCTCCTGTCCACGCCATCTCTTTGAAACTTTCAACACTCTCCTTCGCCCCCCTCCTCCTCCCTTCCCATCCTCCCTCACTGCCACTGACTTTGCCTCCTAGTTCATCTCCAAAATTGAGGACATCCAACATGACATCTTCCACCGTCACCACTCTGCTATTCTCCTGCCCCCTCTATCCTTCCCCTCCATCTATCCCACCCTGTCCTCCTTCCGTCCCATTTCTGAAAAGGAAGTCCACTCCCTCACCTTATCCCCCCTCCACCTGCCCCCTGGACCCCCTTCCCTCCCATCTTCTCCGCTCCCTCTCCCCCACTGCCTGCTCCCACCTTGCTCACCTCTTTAACCTGTCCCTCTCTGCCGGCATCTTCCTCTCGCCATTCAAACATGCTCTGGTCTCACCTATTCTCAAAAAACCCAACCTCGACCCCTCATCGCCCACTAACTACTGCCCCATCTCTCTTCTCCCTTTCACCTCCAAATTACTTGAATGACTGGTTTACAGCCATCTCACAACTCCATCCTCGATCCACTACAATCTGGCTTTCGCCCACTCCACTAAACTGAGACTGCCCTGGTGAAAGTTACCAATGACCTGCTTTCAGCCAAATCCAAGGGCCACTTCTCTCTGCTCATCCTTCTGGACCTCTCTGCTGCCTTTGACACCATAGATCATCCTCTCCTGCGCACACTCAAAAACGCTGGCCTCTCTAGCACTGTCCTTGACTGGTTTTCTTCTTACCTCACTAACCGCTCCTTTTCTGTGTCTGCCTACAGCACCACCTCACACCCTTCCATCCTTCCTGTTGGTGTCCCTCAGGGTTCTGTCCTTGGACCCCTTCTGTTCTCCCTGTACACCCTGAGTGTGCTCATTAACTCCTTTGCCCTTCAATACCACCTCTATGCTGATGACACACAACTCTACCTCTCCTCTTCTGATCTGTCCCCCTCTGTCCTCTCCCAGGTTTCCAGCTGCCTCTCCGCAATCTCCTCCTGGATGTCTTAGCACTCTCTGAAGCTCAACATGGACAAAACTGAACTCATCATCTTCCCCCCTTCAAGAGCAACACCCCCGACCAATATCTCTATCATTGTTGACACCACCATCTCCCCCGTTCCCCAACTCCGCTGCTTGGGTGTCACTCTTGACTCCTCCCTCTCCTTTGCACCCCACATCCAAGCTCTGGCACAATCCTGTCATTTCCAGCTATGCAACATTGCTTGTATCAGGCCATATCTCTCCCAAAGTGCAAATAAACTCATCATCCACTCAGTGGTCATCTCATGACTTGACTACTGCAATGTACTCCTCCCTGGCCTCGCTTGCTCCCATCTTGCTCCCTTACAATCTGTCCTAAACTCTGCAGCTAGGCTTATCTTCCTCTCCCGCTGCACCACATCTGCCACTCCCCTTCGCCAAAATCTACACTGGCTCGCACTCCCCTACAGAATCCTCTTCAAACTCCTCACCCTCACATACAAGGGCATCTCTAACTCCACTGCTACCTACAACTCCAACCTCCTCTCCCTTCACACTCCCTCCCACCCCCTACGGTCGACCAATGACCGTCGCCTCTCCACCGCCCTGGTTACTGCTTTCCATGCTCGTGTTCAAGACTATGCCCGTGCTGCTCCCCTTCAGTGGAATGCACTCCCCTGCTCAATTAGACTCTCCCCGACCTTGCAAAGCTTCAAATGGGCACTAAAAACCCACCTATTCATCAAAGCATACCCTCCTGATGAATAACCCAGTCCTGAAGCCGCACCTCCATCCCCCTGCCTCATGCCATGAACATCTCAGCTTTGCTTGCATACTGCCATCAGGCTAACTACCACTTGCTTGCTCCTCTTGTCATCTGTCTGTTGCCCCTCCCCACTAGATTGTTAGCTCTTCAGAGCAGGGCCCTCTTTTCTCTTGTTATTTAAGCCCTATTCTCGACACAATTCACTCGCAGCTCTCCCCTACTCAAAGACCATCTTTACCCTGCAAGTAAAGGCTCATCTCCATCTATGGCCACCAGCCTCTAGTAGTACGATGATCAATCCCTCAATACTTACATCTTAGCTGTATTATGTCTTGAGAATGTGTGGTGCTCTATGTTACCTGTAATCTACTTCTGTTATTTATTTACTGTAATGCTATGTTTTGTCTCCCTGTACTGTCCTTTGTACGGCGCTGTGAAACACATGTGGTGCCTTATAAATAAAATTTAATAATAATGATAATAAGCACATGAAAGTTGACTACCCTGCTTGTGAGATCTTACATTCTAAACCTGAGGGACAGAGAGACAGGGTGACACAGATGGGGTAGACAGTGATCATGGAACAGAGGGTTAGGATGAGATTAGGCTGGGTTTGGTGAAGAAGTGGGTCTTCAGAGCCCTTCTGAAGTTTTGTACAGAGGTGGAGAGTATGAGGGGGAGAGGTAGAGAATTCCAGAGAAAGGGAGCAGCACATTAGAAATCTTGAAGGTAGGATTGGGAGGAAGTAATCAGGAAGCAGGAGAGGTAGCATGCATTAGCAGAGAGAAGAGGATGGGTGGGACTGTATTGGGAGATAAGGTCAGAGTTGTAAATGGGAGAGGAGTGGGTGAGGGCTTTGTAAGTGAGTGTGAGAAGTTTGAATTGGATTCTGAAAGCAAAGTGAAGCCAATAAAGGGTTTGTAGGAGAGGGGAATGGACATAGTGTGTTTGGTGAACATGAGCCGTGCAGCAGCATTGAGGATAGATTGGATTGGAAAAAGGCATTTGTCAGGGATGCCAGTTAGGGGGAGATTACAGTAGTTCAGACTGGAAATGACCAGTGAATGAATAATGGTATTAGTAGCATTCTGGGAGAGAAAGGGTTTAATCCTGGAAATATTTTTGAGATGAAAATGGCAGGCTTGTGAGAGGTGCTGAATGTGTAGTTTGAAAGGGGAGGAGTCAAGGATTACTCAAAGAAAGCGCACTTGGGGGCTAGAGGATATAGTTGTTCTATCAATAAATAATGAAATTGTGGGAGGTGAGGTAGTGCGGGAGGGTGGGAAGATGATACAATTCCATAGGATACACAGCAAGATTCTCCAGACAAGGCATGAACCAGCAACTTCACACTAGGTGTAAATGTAACGAGCACTTTGGAGCTGTCAGATGAGCTTATAAATGAGAGTCCACCAATCAAAAGTCTCAAGTAGGAGCAGTTTCCGTTTGAAACAACTGAAAACAGCTGTAATGCTAGATGAGTTTCCTGACAGCCGGGATGAGTCCCAACAACTGTAAATCTGTGGGAATGGTAAGCTCACGGAGATCAGCAGGTGTATATCACAGCAGCCACCAGGACAGAGCATTGAGACACATCTCTGCTGTATCTGCACGCCCCCCAGACTTATGTGTCACTGGCCCTCATTCCAAGTTGTTCGCTCGCTGCTATTTTTAGCAGAGTTGCTAATATGCTAAAATCCGGTAGTTCTGCACATGCGTATGCACAGCAGGGTGCATGCGCTAAGTATTTTTACACAAAACTATGCTATTTTACTCACGGGCGAACAAAGCTTTTCAATCGCTCTGCTGATCGTAGTGTGATTAACAGGAAGTGGGTGTTTCTGGGCGGAAACTGCCGTTTTCAGGGAGTGTGCTAAAAAATGCTGGCGTGCCAGGTAAAAACACAGGAGTGGCTGGAGAAACGGAGGAGTGGCTGGCCGGACGCTGGGCGTGTTTGTGACGTCAAACCAGTAACTAAACGGACTGAGGTGATCACAATCTAGGAGAAGGTCTGGAGCTACTCAGAAACTGCAAGGAAATACTTAATAGCAGAATTGCTAATCTTTCGTTAGCAATTCTGCTATGTTAAGATACACCCCCAGAGGGCGGCGGCTTTGCGTTTGCATTTCTGCTAAAAGTAGCTAGCGAGCAAACAACTCGGAATGAGGGCCACTGTCAGCTAGCCAATGGGAGTTGACAGTAAGTTACTGAATGTAACGTTTATTTAGAAGTTTCTGGTAATATAAACTACTATAGTATAAACATTGGGACCTTAAGCCCCCCAGTTCAGTTTACCTCCAGTTTCCAAAGTGGATACATAACTGCATTTCTCAGATTTGGCATCAAGATGTTGCAAACATTCTGCAAATGCATTTTGCTATGTCTGCAGCCAGGAGCAAAAAAGTTCTCAATCCAAGCATCTCTTAAGATGTGTGAGGCATACAATGTATACTTCAGTATGTCTGGTGGGAATCAAGACAAACCCTGGGCACTTCGCCTGCGAGTACTGCAAGAGAATCCTGGGAGATAAGATGGACAATATATATATATATATATATATATATATATTATTTATTTTTTTCTATTTCTATTTCTAATTTTAAAATGTACTTTTACAGAATGTCCCGCAAAAGTTCATGTTCTTGATGCTTATCTTGAGAATTTCAGGAGGAAGTGGGATCATACTCAGTGGGGTTATGTGTGTAAGGGGCATTATTATTTTGTGTTATTTTGTTTAAGGAGCAGTACTGTATGACTAAATGTAATTAAGTGACATTACTGTGTAGCTTAATGTTGATAAAGGGCTCTAATGTGTGGTGTAAAGTGTATAAGGGGTATATTGCGTGACTTTAAGAGTCATTCAGACCTGAACTCAGCCGCAAATCTGTACGCAGTGGCTGCATTTGGGTGGTCAGCACACATGCACTGGCTGCAGTGTGCGTGCGCAGCCTTACACATTGTGGCCACATTCTGGAAACATGCAGCTGCAGTGTGATTGACAACGGCGAGTCTTCCCGGGGCAGCGGCATGACATTAGGGGGGGCATGGCAGGCCAAATGGGGGCATTCTGGGAGTGTTTTAGGAGCAGCTGCATGATGTCATATTCTGCTGCTCTGATTAACAAAATGGTGGAAGCACTACACATGCTCGGCAGCCTTGCTCTGTGCTGCGCGGCTCCCAGGATGTGAGAAGATGTACGCAGATCTGGCTGTGTATGTTTATTTTATGTTTCTGATTTTAAAATGTAATTTTACAAGAATGTTCCTCAAAAGTTCATATTCTTGATGCTCATATTGAGAATTTCAGGAGCACATTGGAGCATACTCAGAAGAGCAAGACGAGTGCACCACCAGGATATTCTGTGTGGTGTTACGTGTGTAAGGGGCATTACTAATTTGCAAGTAACATTAAACTCACCCCGTTCCCGAGAGTGGGGAGATGAAAAAGTGCTTATACAGTATATTCATATTTTTTAAATAACGGTTAATCAGAGGATATTCATCCTTTGAGTTAGACTGACCCAGGTGTGCCCCTATATGTATATTTTATACATTATAAATTGTACTGTTTTTAGTATTTTTTCAACCATTGTGGCACAACTTCTATTAGTGCAGCTCTGTCTTTTATTTTGACTAAGCTAAGCGACAGCAGTGGGCAGCAAACACGTGGCAGATAATACATTTTTAAATGCTGTAATCATCTGTTAAAATTATTTTCAACTTTAATGTAGGATCAAGTTCTTCTGTTCCTGAAAGACATCTTTGACCTTGAGAAGTTTAGCTAATCATCCGTTAAAATTATTTTCAACCTCAATGTAGGATTAAGCTGTTCAGTTCCTGAAATACATCTTTAACCTGGAGAAGGTGTGCTATTCGAGCATGGAGAGTTTTGTCAGATGATATAATGCAGTGTTTGACTTTGTACCATTGCACAGAGATGTTTTGGTCGTATATAGGAGCAGGCTCACTGAAGCCAATTTGTGTCTAATCCTATGTGAACCAAGTTCAAACAACCATCTAAAACATGATCATCTGAGTGACATGTACAGAGCACCTGTCACTAACACAGTGTGTTCAGCCATTTTGGGCCACATCCTCATGAATATTGATAACCATAGGGAAATGACCATAAATGGCTGCTCCCAGTGTGAATGAGTATATATTTTTTGTACATCTAATAGTGACCTTTTTTCTGGAGGTGCTAATAGTACACACAGAAAACATGTTTATTTTGTGCTCAGGGTGGTTTTTGGGATAACGGGACCAACATTTGAAGTTGCACATCAAAGAAAAGCAGCCTGTGACTCTCCAGCTGAACGATAAATCCCAGGATCTATGTTGTTTGCCGGGCCTGCTGGTAGTTGTTTGTCAACAATGGTTGCCTCAACCATCTTTACACACAGTATGTACCATGTTATATGTACTGTATGTTTTTGACAAATATACTGTACACAACAAATTTTTGTATTACTTCATTAACTAGATCAGGGGCCAAAGGGAGGTAGAGTATGTATGTAGTGGAAGGAAGGATTAAGTAGTAATTTAATTTGTTTCATTCTAAAAATGTAATTTAAGCAATGGGAGAATTGTTGATGGTCTTTATTGCACATAGACAATACATTTAATTGGTTATTGCATTAAACCGATTTTCACTAATCTGACTTTTTCTTTTTCCTTAATTTTACATGTCCTTACTTAAGCCATCTATGCCCTTTGGCATTAGTCGTAGTAGATGGCGTTGAAAGACATGTATGATCATGACTGGTGGCAGCGCCTACAGCACTAGTACGTGCTTCCTACTCTCCTCTCAATTTTTCATCCTTAGTATCTATCTGCAAGCATGAATCAAGTGGGGTACAGCACACACCATAATTTGTACAAAAATCTTCCACCTACAGTGTCACAATATATGTATGAGACAGAGATAATAATCTAACACTACAGTTTACTTTCATCTACAGTGTCACACAATACGTGTTTTAGTATGAAATAAAATGCAGTATATTACTGTCGTACCACCTTAACCGACAGTGTCGCACAACACGTGCATGAGTACGAAAT
This sequence comes from Pseudophryne corroboree, assembly GCF_028390025.1. Lineage (NCBI taxonomy): Eukaryota > Metazoa > Chordata > Amphibia > Anura > Myobatrachidae > Pseudophryne > Pseudophryne corroboree. Next base: position 97,918 of record NW_026970059.1, read on the forward strand.
AAAATATATTATTGTGGTACCACCTTTACCCACAGTGTCATACATTGCATGTGTGAGTACGAAATAAAATATATTACTATGGTACCACCTTCACCCACAGTGTTGCACAATTTGTGTATGAGTATGAAATTAAATATATTACTGTGGTACCACCTTCACCAACAGTGTCATACAATATGTGTATGAGTATGAAATAAAATATATTACTGTGGTACTAACTTCACCCACAGTGTCACACATTACTTGTATTGTGATACATAGTAATCTAACATTGTGGTTTAATTTCAGCAACAGTGTTGCACTATACATATAGGAGTACGAAATACTAATATACTGTGGTCTGACCGGCAGTTTCACAGTAAAATAAACATTGTATAGTGCACTGGGGTACAGCACAAACAAAAAAAGAAATATATATTTTTTACAATTATATTTTAGACTTTTTAGTTTTTATTATTTTTAATATTACACTGGGGATGCTGGATGAACGGACAGGGCACTACTGTACAGACACAGCAGCCCCTGTAAGTATACTGGGGTAAGCACAAAATTCTGTCTGTCATTTCAGGGGTCTGCCCCAGTGTTAAAACATATAAGTAATAGTTTATGAAATAAAAAAAGCACATAAAAGTGTATATATATAATACAGAGACTTGGCTGTCAGCACTGCACTACTGGAGGGTCTACCACGTGTTCTAAATTGGTTAGACATTATACCCATTTGAATTGCCTTCACTCCTGAGTCTCTGAGTGTCAGGTTCAAGCTGCTGACCGATGAGGTTCCTTATGCTTGTGAACCAGTTAGATTCTATACACATATGAATCTTCCCCATATTCGAATATCTGAATGTCAGACTCAAGCTGATGATATATGAGGTATGGTCCTCGCTGTATCAATCAAGTCCCATTGAAATATTGAAACGTTGTTCATACATCTTTGAATGACCTTTTATGTGCTGACAATATGTTCTGAAATGAAGAGATTTTACCCCTGATGAAGTCTTGGAACAAGACGAAACGCGTTGGTTTATTTATCTATCTATTATCTGATGTTACCTCCGAATCTACAATAAGGAGAAGGAGGAAATCGTAGTGATATATCTAGCTTTTGCCTCATCACTACAAACTGATTGTTCAAATTATGCGACAAATGTAAATGTATCAACTCTGTATACTTATGAACATTTGTGTCGGGTTTATATGTTGTTTTAATAAATTTTTATGTTAGTATTTGTTATCTGACGTAATTTATCCGGAGAGTACTGTAAAGGGTCCGCTTTTAGGTAGGGCGTTGATATAACTTCCTTGGCGCCATCTCCTCTATTTCGTTTCATATATATATATATATATATATATACAGTATATATATATATATTTAATTAATATAATTTTTTTAATTAACAAAATATTCGTTTTCATTTGTAACACAGGCGCAGGCCCCTGAATGGACAACCAGAGCACCAATGTACAGATACAGCAGCTCGTGGTTGTATACTGGGGTACAGCACGATATATAAATTTATGTTCAGTATGTATATATAAAAAGAATGGATGGGACGACAAGATGTTTTGTTGCAAACAATTATATGCAGGATGTGATACTGCAAAGATAAACAAAGGCACAAAGACACATGTATCTATGCAGTATCACATCAAGATGATGCTGCACATGGGCACCGAAACATTGATTGTTTGAAATGATATTCTGCTGAAGTTTTTTTTTTATAAAATTGTTTGCAAAAAAACCCTCTGAGTGGAGGGCGTGGCCTGGCTGCTGTGGTGAGAGTATGTGCTGCAGAGGAGCTTCGGTAATTTTGGCTCCTTTCACCTGGTTACAGGCTCTCTCTACATCCCTGATGCTTACAGGATTCCCTCCTGCTGGGGGCTGGTGGTGGGTGTCAGTCTGCTGGGTCATGATGGCAGGGAGCAGTTGCAGGCTCTCAACCCAGGAGCCAGAGACTAAATTTGTAAACCTACCTGGGCTGGACTTCCAGAAGGGAGGTATATGTGCCGCGATACCTCCGGCTAGCACCCACACATTCCCATTGTTTCCTGGGGTGTCTCTGGGGTCCCCCTGTGGCCGCAGCACCTGTTATTTAAGGATCAAGCCTGTTTGCATTTGGGAGATCACAGAAGGGAGCTCTGCTTGGAGGGGAGCTGATGGTGGCCATCTTGGAGTTGGGAGATGCTGCTATTGGTGTGTTTTCCTGTGCAGGAGACCCAGCCTAAGGCAAGACCAGGGCTGATGCTTCTCCCCTGCTGATACTCAACTTTATCCACAGTTGCCTACTTTCCCTGATGTGGCTATAACACTCTCCTAGCTGTTGGATACAATTTAGATCTTCTTATGCTGTGTGAGCAACCTGCTGGCTGAAATTGTCCATGCTTCTCTTACATCTGCTTTTTCTATATGTAACCCTGCTGGGAACCCTACATGTGATTATGTTTGGGTACGAGTTTGATGTTTTTTACCCTCTCCATGCCTCCACCAGTGAATATCAGGTTTCTATAATAGCTCTCCACTGGAATCAGCATACTTGCATGCCCTCTGGGACTCTTACACACTAACTTTATCTATCACATTATATATTTCTGCCTATTGTGTATTGTCTTGAAATGCCTCCTAAAAAACTTAAAGGCACACTACTGCCACCAGTGATTTACCCTGCCCAAATAACAGCTTGTGCTTCTTCATCATATGCATGCTCCAATGAGTGTATCCAGTTCTATAGTGGAAGGCGCAGGTCACTCGTTATCGGTCCCAGGAGTGGACACTAACTCCGCCTATTCTCTTACTGTCAAGACATAGTGTCAGGTTCTAGCGGCCTTTAAAACAGAGCTCACTCAGAACCTTTCTGCAGCTATTCATGAAGTCAAAGTGGAGTTGACGGCCACAGGTGACCGAACAGATCATCTTGAACATAAACTGGAGGCTCTAGTGACCTCCCACAATTATTTTATCTCTCCACATGATCTCCAGCAAGCCAATAGAGAATAGAGCTAAGAGAAATAATATTAAAATTTGCGTTATCCCGGACTCGCTGGCCAATTTGGAACTGCTGGACTATGTACTGACTCTATTCTGCAAATTACTACCAAAAGTGGATCTACTCATTGACCAAATTCAGCGGCTTAATAGACACCGGTCAGTATCTGCTTCCCTTTCTCGGGATACACTCCTCAGAGTTCACTTCTATGCTACCAAGGAGCAGATTCTGCAAGCTGCAAAATGTGTATCTGACTTGGATTCTCTTGGTGGCCTCCAGGTATTTCCATACTTTTCTGCTTTGACCATTTCCAAACAATGATCTCTAGCCCCATCACGGCAGCATTACTTTCTGATGCAGATGAGGATTCCCAGTGAAACTGATAATTACTCATGAGAATTCTTCATATGTGGTGTCCAGTCTGGATGCTGGAGTCAAGCTGCTAGCCGATTGGGATGTCTCCGTTAAATTGCCATCTTCATTTGCAAAGCATCCGCCACCTACAAATGAGTGGTCAGCTTCTTGACTGATTGTTCTATTTTCTACTTAATGTGGTTTATGTTTACTCCTTCTATTCAGCTGCGGTCTCAGAAATTCCAGAATTATGCTTCTGATATGTGAGTTCGGGTTGCGGTCGTTAGGTTGACATGCATTAAGTCGGCATGCATTGGGTTGGCTACTAAAGGTCGACATAAACTAGGTCGACAGGGTGTCTAGGTGGACAGGTTCATTAGGTCAACATGTACAAGTTTGACAGGTCAAAAGTTTGACATGAGTTTTTCACTTTTTTCCCCATTTTTGACCTTTTTAATACTTTACGATCCACGTGGACTACTAATGGGAATGGTAATCTGTGTCGAGCGCTGCGTTAGCGGAGCGAGGCACCTTGTCCAAAGCATGGTGAGTGAAGCGAACCCTGCGAGGGGATGCGGTACACTAATTGGGGTTTATCATCACTATACGAAGAAAACGACACCAAAACAGTCAAAAATCCCATGTCGATCTAATGACCCTGTCGACCTAGTGTATGTTGACCTTTAGTGGTCGACCCAATGCATGTAGACATAATGTGTGTTGACCCAACAACCCATAACCGTGAGTTCTTGTGGCACTTATGTATGCATTTGGTTCCCTTGGGTGCTATATATTATTTGTATGCTTGTATGTTTTTTCTTGTTTTCGCTCTTGCATCCTTTCCTTCCCATGGTACGTGTGCAGGATTAATGTATATTGCCCGTTGCATATTGTAATTTGTAGTATAATTATCTTTACATTGCGCATTTATCTACTGTATGTTAGGAGTTATTTAAATGTCTTACACATACAATCCATTTTGTTTTTTTGCACCCTGGTTGGTGTCGCTATTGCCACGGCCCCATACTACTTCTACTGCATTTCTTTCCCCTGCAGTAGTTATGCAGACCTTTTGGGGGTTTTTCCTGTCCCCTCCCTTCTTCCAATGAGTTTTGACCCTTCTCTTTTCTGTGGGATGCCGGTTAGTTTCCGACTTTTATATTTTGAATAGTACAGTATATTCATTGATGTTAAAGGGTTAAATTCTACCAAGAAACGTAGGCTGGCCCTGTCTACTTTTCATAAACACAGGGCTGATGTCATAACCTTGCAAAAAACTAATTTTTCTTAATTTGGCCCACCAGCTCTGAAAGATCAGAGATACCCAGTAGGCTTTTTTGCGAATGGCCCCTTCAAACAACCCAGCATAGCCATACTTTTTAGGTGCCCCGTTTCTTTTGAACTACTGACCCAATCAGCTGACAAAAATGGACGATATCTTTTTCTAACTGGTAAATTGGAAGATAAGCCATTCACGATTGTCTCTCTCTACACCGCAAAATTCTAACCAGAGTCCTATTTTGAGAAAGGTTTGCTCTACTATACTGAAAGTCCGTCATTGGGGTTCTGATTGTTTCGGGTGATTTTAACTCAGTGTTGGATCCAACATTAGATAGATCCACTCGGCCTAACTTACAATCTACTACATCACAAGTTGGTCCATCCTTAACCTTTTGTAATTCATTGGCAGAGTATGACTTGTATGATTTATGGATTATTCAGAATCTGTCCGGGAGAGATTATACGTATTTCTCGCCAGTTCATAATTCTTATTCTTGCATAGATATTATTCTCTGTGATAAGTGGACTTTACAACATTCGGACCTAGTAGATATTTTGCCTATGACATGGTCAGACCATGCTCCACTCCTGTGGTCATGGAATATCTCTCATCAATTTACCCCTCCGAGGACATGGCGCTTATCTCCACATCTCCTTTTGGACCCTGTTTCAAGACCGGCAATTATTGATTGTATTTCCACTTAAATGGTTACTAATTCTCCCTCAGATACCTCTGTCACCACTTTTTGGTGTGCCCTTAAGGCTTTAGTGCGGGGATCTGTGATTCGCAGGTGCCAGACTTAAAATACAGTCCATTCAACAGCAACCGGATCTAAAGACTAAGCTCAAAGAAGTAGAAAACAAAAATAAAAGCCACCGCTCTAGATCTCTCTTTAGGTAACTGGTTGACATTAGAGGTAAGCTCCAGAAAATATTTCTGAGATGAACCCAATTCGCTTTAAATAGATTGAGGCAAAAATTCTACTTGACCGTTAACAGACTGAGTAGGACATTGTCCCACAAACTTCGTACCCTTCAGGCAAGGGATAGGATCAAACATTTAATATCCTCCCAAGGAAATAAGGTTACTAACCCATCAGCAGAGCCGGCCCTAGGCATAGGCAAACTAGGCAATTGCCTAGGGCATCTGGTAAGCCTAGGGGCACAAGCAGCTTCTGCTGATTAAAATGATATGCGGCATGCCTATATTCTATGTGTAGATATGCAGATACAGCCACAGTCGCACACAGTATATAGGCATGCTGCATATCATTTTAATCAACAGAAGCTGATTGTGCGTCCTAGCCACATAGCAATGCAAATAAGATGCATTTTCATAAAAAATAGGCCCCCGACGTTAGCAGAGCTGCCAGTTGACTCACGCCAGGAACTATATGTGTCATTATGCGTATAAGGGTATTAATAATGTGCAACATATGAGTAAGGGGCACTATGTGTGTCATTATGTGTATAAGGGCATTAATAATGTGCGGCATATGTGTAAGGGACATTATGTGTATAAAGGCATTAATAAAGGCTGGCATAATGTGTAAGGCGCATTATGTTTATAAGGACACTAATAATGTGTGTCATATGTGTAAGGGGCATTTCTGTGTGGTATTATGTATATAAATGCATTACCAATGTGTGGCATTATGTGTGTAAGGTGCTCTACTGTGTGGCCATGGCATAACGTATAGAAAGGGCACTACTGTGTGGTCTAATGTGAATAAAGAGCAATATGGTGAGGTGTAATGTGAATAAGGAGCAATATGGTGTGATGTAATGAGAATAAAGAGCAATATGGTGTGGTGTAATGTGAATAAGGAGCAATTCAGCATGATGTTATGTGAATTAGGGGTACTGTGAGGAGTAACGTATATCAGGTAAAGTGGTACTACTGTGTGATATAATGTGAATAAGGGACACTATCGCATGATAAATTGTGAATAAAGTTGCACTACTGTGAGGCATAATTTGAATTGGGGTTACTATTGTGTTGCCATGCCCCTTGCCAGCAAAAACACATACCTTTTTGCGCTCTGCGCCGACTGGGGGTAGGAAAACAAACAAAAAAAAGGACTGCTTTGGGTTGGGGGTGATGGTGCTGGGAAAGGGGTGCAGGGTAAGAGGCGGAGCTAGCGGTGGTGCTAGGGGGCACCAGCCAAAATCTTGCCTAGGGCATCATATTGGTTAGGGCCGGCTCTGCCCATCAGACACAGCAAACCAGTTCGCTACCTATTATACAAGTCTCTATCATTTATCATTTGACTCCCTCACATGTCAACCTAATTCTGACTCTATTCAATCATTTCTATTGGACCTTAACCTTCCTTCACTCAATGCAGATCAAATAGGTTTGTTGAATGCTTCATGGACCTCACAAGAGGTTGAAACAGTGTTGAAATCACTCCACCACAGTTAGTCCCCGGGATCTAATGGTTTTATTAATGAGTTTTATATTTCTTTTGGTGATCACCTTTCCTACACCTTAACATCAGTATATAATGCAGTGTCAGTCTGTAGCGCTTTTCCCAAAGAAATGTTAGAAGCCCAAGTAACTACTTTGCCTAAACTGGGTAAAAACCCAGTGCACTGCCAACATTATAGGCCTATTGCACTCCTGAATGAAGATGTTAAAATATTTGCTTAACTGATTGCTACACACTTAAATGTTTTTCTGCCCTCTCTGATCCATCTGGATCAGGTTTGGTTTGTGCCCGGTAGACAGGTGTCCAATAATACCCGCAGGGTGTTTGACTTGATTGACACTATTACTCCTAGCAATGGCCTTCTTCTACTCTCTTTAGACGCGGAAAAGGTGTTTGATAGGCTAATTTAGTTGTACTATATATGCGCTCAGTTTTGGAAAAATTTGGATTTACAGTAATGGCACAATTCAGTACTGGATTTATACAGTTCCCCCTATGCCCAAGTGTTTAGCAATGGATTTCTATCAGATGCGTTTCCTATTACGAATGGTACATGACAGGGCTGCCCTCTATCACCCTTGATATTTACCTTGGGCATAGAAACTCTGGCCGCAAAAATTTGTATGGCTGGGGAATTCCCAGGGATAGTGATTGGCAATAGCCTGTATAAGTTATGTTGGTTTGCTGATTATATCCTGTTATTTGTCACAAACCCAATATCCTCTCTGCCTTGCTTGCACGATATATTGCAAAGATGCAGTGAGACTTTCTACTATAGGATGAATACGACAAAAACAGATGACAGTTAATATTCTGGCTCCGATTGTATCCACTCTTCAGTCACAAAACCCATATAACTGGCGTTCATCTTCACTTCAGTATTTAGGTATTCATATCCCACCCTCCACCCTTTCTGTATTTGAAGTTAATTTACCCCCTTTACTTGACAGTTTGCTGACTCTTACTAACTCATCGATATCATATGACATTTCATGGTTAGGCCACTTAGTAGCTTTCAAAATGACCCTACTACCCGAACTAATGTGTCTATATCGCACTATCCCCTTTTTATTCTCTAAACAATATGTAGATACTGTAAGTGTCGCACTGTATTGTTCCGCTATTTGTGTAAATCTCGCCCACCTAGGTTAGCTCAGATGAGACTGATTCTACCTCGAAGGAATGGAGGATTAGCTATGCCCAACTGTGTTTTATATCAGGAGGCTTGTGTGTTGCCTAGCTTAAGTATTGGTTGGGCGGGCGGTCTGTCCTTACTTGGGTGTCCATTGAAAGAGCAGCGATTTTCAATTTCCCAATGGTAGACCTACTTAGAGCTTATGACCATCGCCATTGGCCCTTCTTCCACCTGTAAAATAGTCTCTACAGGTTTGTGCCAAACTAGTCAGCCATTAACCTGGTAATTTGTTTCCCTATTCTGCTGTATCTTTGCGAGCCATAGCACAATTTATCCATAACCTCAATCTTTCTGCTTGGTTTGCTTAGATTAGATGATCTTTTAGATGTTAATGTTATGCTCCCATTTTCCCTACTTCAGTCTCGTTATAACCTTCCCAGTAAGGAATTTTTTCATTATCTTCAGGACCAAAATTGGTATAAAAGTTTACCCAGGCCTTTTGGGCCGTTTTAGCACATACGACCTTGTATAATTCGAAGAAAGATATATCTTTTTGGTACAGAACTCTGTTAAGTCTCATCCCCACTACAAAAACCAATGCACAGTTGAAATGGGAGACAGATTTAGGACTCTGATTGCCTGATACTCAGTGGAAACACATATTTATCTCATCTTATCATATGTTGAGATGTCTGAATCATATGGAAATGAATATTAAGCTTCTGCATAGATTGCATCTAATGCCTGATAGGTTGCATGTATTCTGGCAATCCTGTTCCAACTATTGCTGGCAAAACTGTACGGAAGTGGGTAACATCTTCCATATTTTCTGGACATGAACTTCTCTTCAAAGTTTCTGGTTCAAGATATTTAAGCTAATAAATAAGGTGCTGAACTTATCACTGTCCCCGTCCCAAGCCTTGGTTCGGCTACATATTTATCCTGCTGAGGTGTTGCCTCACCAAAGGTACCTGTTGGTACATATTTATATTGTGGACAAAGCTGCTATAGCCCAAAGTTGTAAACAATTTTCCCCGCACCCGTTAACTTTGGTAGTTAATAAGATTCAATTTAATTTTACTTTGGAGACTGAATTTATGCCTTACACTCCTTCTTCTTCTTCCCCAATGGTGGAATAGATGCCTTGGTGCGAGTATGTGACTGATGGTATGGGTGCCTTCCCTCCTTCCTGACTGACCTTCCAATCTCTTTATTGACCGTTATAGTCTCATTGTTATACAGGGTCTTCAGCCTCCAGTTATGCTTTGTTGTACAATTTATAGCGGCACTGGCTGTTTATAGAACGCTTGTAATATTAAAAATATATATAACATACTATTAAATTTACACACATTATATATAATAAAAAATACCTAAATATTAATATATATCACTATTTCTCTGTGCTGGTGTAGCTTGGTTGCCAAAGGTCTCCACAATAGGGCTGGCTAGGACTCATAGATACATTCAATCATTGGGAAAAGTAGCATCACCGTATTTCAGACTAAGCAAAGTCAGGAGGTGAAATTAATAGTTACTGGTAGGCCAAGGTAATGGTGCCAGTCCCCTTATTTCCTATGCAATGAAAGAGTTCTCTGTAATGTGGGGAATCCGTTTGGCCAAAGGTGCTTGAAATCCCAGAAAGGCAAAAGAGGGTCCAAATATCGCCAGCATGCAATTAGGAGATCCAGATGGCAAGGCACAGTGGTGGGTAGGCTCAACGTGTTTCGCTGGTATAATGTGACCAGCTTCCTCAGGAGCATATACCAAATGACCACCAAGGTCTCCTTTTATACCCTGTTGGGTGTTCAAATTCATTTCACCTGTCTGAGTCAATTAAGGTAATCAAAACAGATATACAAATCATTCATCAAAACACTAAAAAGTCATATCTGAGAGAACAAAGATATATTTAGCCAAGCGCTCAGTCACCCCAAATCCACGTGCTGCCAGCAAATTAAGGCTACTCAACCTTAAAGATCAGAGAAAGAGAAAAATAAAAATATTTTGCAGCGCACATAGATTTGGCAAAAAGGTTTTTATTAAGACTTTATATATAATTATTTATCATTGCTTGCCAAATTTAAATATATTCTAAAAGTTCATTCAGAACAACCACCGGCCGGTGTAATTAAATATCTATTTTTATATTTAAAAAGAAAAAACAAAACAAAACACTTTGCACAGCCTATATCAATTTTTCCATATTAATATACTGAATTTTATTCAATGTGAACACATTGTGTCACCCTTTACTAAAAACAAATGTATCTAAAAGTCGATACAGAGGTATGCAGAGACTCAGATATAAATTAGTATCACTATGTCACAATAAATGTATCACTGTTATACTTTAAAAAATAACAGAAAGAAAAAGAGTGATATTTCTTTTTGAAGCTGATAATAGCGATTCAGCTATATGGCTTCACACTCTATTTAGGACACAAGGATTTTTTCAGTCCATTCATAACATTGGAAGTCCATTCGGTGTTTAGAATTGTTAAACCATCAAAATACTTATGAATCTTCAGCTGGTTAGTGTTCCTAATATCCGTGAGTAATTATTTCTAAGACACAGGATATTGCAGTGATGCGTTTAAAATTCAGAAGACCATATGATTTGGTCTAGCAATATAAATTACTTTGTCTGGCCAGACAGTATGATTGCTCTCACCGCACTTTTCCGTTTGTTATGTCCACAGGACTCCTCCCGGCTGCTGGTGCTGGTAACCTTTAAAGTGCAGTCATCTCTGGAGGGTGCAGTCCAAATGGATTGTAGAACGGCTTGGTGGTGAGTGTATCCACTGGCGGTGGTGGAAACGAATGTATTGTGAGTAGTTTACGCGTTTCTCCGCCTCCCTCCGGGTTCAGCGGCTTCATCAGAAACGGAAAAGTGCGGTGAGAGCAATCATACTGTCTGGCCAGACAAAGTAATTTATATTGCTAGACCAAATCATATGGTCTTCTGAATTTTAAACGCATCACTGCAATATCCTGTGTCTTAGAAATAATTACTCACGGATATTAGGAACACTAACCAGCTGAAGATTCATAAGTATTTTGATGGTTTAACAATTCTAAACACCGAATGGACTTCCAATGTTATGAATGGACTGAAAAAATCCTTGTGTCCTAAATAGAGTGTGAAGCCATATAGCTGAATCGCTATTATCAGCTTCAAAAAGAAATATCACTCTTTTTCTTTCTGTTATTTTTTAAAGTATAACAGTGATACATTTATTGTGACATAGTGATACTAATTTATATCTGAGTCTCTGCATACCTCTGTATCGACTTTTAGATACATTTGTTTTTAGTAAAGGGTGACACAATGTGTTCACATTGAATAAAATTCAGTATATTAATATGGAAAAATTGATATAGGCTGTGCAAAGTGTTTTGTTTTGTTTTTTCTTTTTAAATATAAAAATAGATATTTAATTACACCGGCCGGTGGTTGTTCTGAATGAACTTTTAGAATATATTTAAATTTGGCAAGCAATGATAAATAATTATATATAAAGTCTTAATAAAAACCTTTTTGCCAAATCTATGTGCGCTGCAAAATATTTTTATTTTTCTCTATATCTGAGAGAAGCCTATTCAGTCCCAAACATAGTATGTTAACAATGAATTCAAAAACGGTCAGTCATTATAATAAAAATGATGATAAACTTATTTCAAAATTGTCCAGTGTTCCGATCACGTGACTGGTAAGGTCACATGATCGGAGCTAGGAATGCATCATACACAGGGGCAGCCAATTGGAGGGTAGAGATATTACAGGCATACAGATCTTCCTATCACACACTAAACATGTGTGATGGTATTGCAAAGCATTATGGGGGATGTAGTCCTAACTGATATAATAAAATAAATGAATGCAATTAATGGCATTCTTATGTTCACATATATTTTGACCATTAATACTGATCCAGTGTATCATGGAATTTGTAGTCCTTGCAGGGTTGGACTGGCCCACAGGGGTTCAGGGGAAACCACCGATGGGCCCCACTGCCTGGGGCCCCTACTCCTCCTCTAGGTATCAGGTTCCATACTGTGTTCTTTAATTATACATTACACATATGTTACATTATACTACACAGGACTAGTGTATTCTCTACAGTGCATGGTACATTATCATGCATGCACTAGCAGTATACAGTATATATATATATATATTTGTCAAGGGGCCCAGCCCATGCATTCACTAATGGTTAGGCAAACCAATGTAGCAGCTGGACACACACCCTCTGGATACTGACCACACCCCTAAATATGGGCTCTTATCATTGCATTCCCCATTGGGCCCTTCATGCCCCAGTCGGACACTGAGTCCTGGGTTTAGATAAAGAAAACATCTGCCAGTTAATTAAACAAGCAGTATAAGTTTCAAATGATCCGGGGCTCAGATCATGTGACTAAATGTCACATGATCTGAACTCCGGCTGCATCATATCCGGAAGCATCCAATTAAAGTGCAAAAACATAACAGGCACAGAGATCATCCTATTACACACTATGCAAGTGTGATAGTAATACAAAGCATCATGGGGGAAGTAGTAATAATTGAGAGACATCTCCCAAGGAATTTAGCATAGTGTTTAGCTTATATCCGTGCCACATCAAATCTCAAATAATAAACTGATATAATAAAAGGAATAATAAAAATAATAATAACAGCAACGTTCTTCTATTCACGTGTATCTTCACTGCTAATACCCCGGAGTGCTTCATGGAATTTGTAGTCTTAGGTTTGGATTGAGAAGGCATCTCCTAGGATATTAAACAGGCCATGTAATCACATGATCAGTGAAGTAGAGAGCTCATTCTGATCATGTGTAGGCAATATACTGTATCAGCACATTTCTTGTTTTATTTTATTTTATATCACATTATCAAAAGGGATAAAAAAACAGGAAAACTTATGATGATGTATAAATTAGTCATGATTATTATATGCCCAATCAGCAATGTTTGTCTATTATGATTATAATCATATGGTTATATAGAGAGAGATAAATCAGTAGGGAAGAGCAAATGCGAGGAAGAAAAATTGATCAATGTATATCCATATATGTAATAAATCTGTGTACACATATATACATGCATAAACAGAGATATATAAAAGAAATAACAATAATATATATATATATATATATACGTACTAGGACCCTAAAAGTTATCTAAATATAGCAGGATCTAAATTATACCCACGTGAATTAAACACATTTATAATAATATATATATATATAGTCAAAGTACAGAGTTTAATTCAATGGTCTCATATGTGTCCTGATAGATAGATATATATAGATATATATATATATATATATATATATAAAATTAGAATATATTATTATTATTATTATTATTATTATTATTTTTTAACACTGCATGGACAGACAGAGCACCCCTTGAGGACACAGTAGCACCCCCTGTATGGACAACACTGCATCTCTGATGGACAACACAGCGCCACTACATGGACACATCACAGACACGTGTGCACTGTGCAGGATCCACAGTCAGAGTGAAATGGCGCCGATCATGGGGACCTTTATAGAATCCAAAACCCATGAGACTTCGACAGCGGGATGTTGATGTTTTGCCTCATTTTGGGATCTGAATTAGGTGGGAAAACCCGAGACAGACTCGGATCCTGGCTCGGATTACTAAGTTCGGGTGAGTCCGGTTCTCCAAGAACTGGGCCCACTCATCTCTAATAATTAGCACTGACATCACCATATCTCACAGGACCACATCCATTGCACCTGTGTTGATGTGGAATAATTGAACATTTAACAACTCAACCATTTTATCTCAGCTGAACCCACTATTCAACAATGACACACCTAAATTTAACACACCTATAGCCATTGCACCTGTGTGGGTGTAGCAATGGCATTGGTGCTGTCTTCTTTGGATCTGTATGTCTGTGGTCTCATCACTTTGGAGAAGTTGTGCAAGAGGAGGGCTCAGGATCCAGATCTCTATTATAGGATGCGTGCCAGGAGTATCTATAGATAGAGGGTGGACCTGGACGCCCTCTCAGATCAGGAGGTGGTTCAGCTATTTAGGCCAGGGCAGGGGTGCTTTAAGAGAGGAGGAGACCCATGTGCCGCCTCCACTGTATGGGCCCCCTCCTCTCTGCAGGAGCACTGTAGAATCTGAGCACTAGAGGGCTCAGAGTCTACTGCGCATGCGCAGTTCACCGGGAAAATAGCATGGCAGGCATTTTCCCTGAGTTCTCTACTGCGCATGTGCAGAACTCCGTAAAAATGGGCTCTGTACCATTTTCACAGGGTTTTATCAGCACTGGTGACATCAGCGTGGGACTCTAGAGGGGTGAGTATTGAAAAATGGGTGCAGTGTGTGCAGTTGGGGCCCCCTCTGGACTCAGGGGCCCTTGTGCACCGCACACACTGCACCCATTATAGAAACGCCAGTGGGCCAGGGATATGCTGACCTTGGGGGCATTGCAGTTGTTGTGGAGGAGCCAGATCAAATAACTCCAGGGGATGTGGTAAATATACAGGGTGAATGAGGTTTGTCATAGAATTATACGGCAGTATTTCTCAGGTAAGTGTGCTTAAAATGATTGTTTTTTTATAATACTATTTACTAAATTCTTTTCTAGACAAGTTTGTCTTTCATTTATATTTTATATTTCACAAATAGTGTAATGGCCTTCAAAAATACTGGTGTTAGTTGACTGACATTCATATTTTGTTCTCTGTTGTTTTGGTGTTTGTAATGTTAATAAAATAATGTTGAAAACATCTGTTGTGTGTTTTTAGAAACCGCAAATGATTATTTGGTTTAAGCCTATATAGACCATCCTGATATTTAGAAAACAATGAACTTGTATTTCAAACATTTCACCAACTAATAATTTGACACTTTGGCCCACATTCTGAGTTGATCGCTCGCTAGCTACTTTTTGCAACTGTGCAAACGCATAGTTGCCGCCCACAGGGGAGTGTATTTTCGCTTTGCAAGTGTGCGAACGCGTGTGCAGCCAAGCAGGACGAAAAAGTTTTCTGCAGTTTCTGAGTAGCTCTGGACTTACTCTGGAAGTCCCGGAATTGACGTCATACACCCGCCCTGCCAACGCTTGGACACGCCTGCATTTTTCCAAACATTCCCTGAAAACGGTCAGTTGCCACCCACAAACGCCCTCTTCCTGTCAATATCCTTGCGATCAGCTGTGCGAATGGATTCTTCATTAAATCCATTGCCCAGCAACGATTCGCTTTGTACCCGTACGACGCGCCTGCGCATTGCGGTGCATATGCATGTGCAGTAGTAACCTGTTCGCTGAGCTGTGAAAAACGGCAGCAAGCGATCAACTCGGAATGACCCCTTTGTTGTGTGTATATTAAAGAATATGAGGGAAAAAAAAACATTATTCTCTGACATATATTTTTACTGAAATATATCAGTTACTTCAGAAAAGTGCCAAGTTCTTGGACGTGTATTGAATACACAATGGGGGTAATTCTGAGTTGATCGCAGCAGGAATTTTTTTAGCAGTTGGGCAAAACCATGTGCACTGCAGGGGGGACAGATATAACATGTGCAGAGAGAGTTAGATTTGGGTGGGTTATTTTGTTTCTGTGCAGGGTAAATACTGGCTGCTTTATTTTTACACTGCAATTTAGATTGCAGATTGTACTCACCCCACCCAAATCTAACTCTCTCTGCACATGTTATATCTGCCCCCCCTGCAGTGTACATGGTTTTGCCCAACTGCTAAAATATTTCCTGCTGCGATCAACTTGGAATTACCCCCAACATTTCAACATTAGGTCATTATCAAAAATTGAACAATAACAAAATTCACAAAACAATAACAAAAAAAAAGGCCCCTTTCACTTTAACACCACAAGTGTGTAGGCTATGGCAGGGGGAGTAGTTGGTTACAATGGCACAGATGAGGTTGGCCCACTACTAATGGTGTAACTTGAAGCTGCCTCAGATCTAAGCCTCTGTGCCACCAAACCAGTGTGTGCATTGACCAGGACATGAGTTTGGACCTGAATAGCTTGGGTCAGATATTGTGAATGGACAGTTAGATTTTGGTTAAGGCTCTGTATTTGCAAATCTATATTACGGCCCACTCGCATACTAGTACCCTGGGCTGCTCGAGCAATGATAATTTGCTTCCTCAGTTTGCCTCTGCATGATTCGCAACTGTGAGTTCCTAAAAGAGTCCAAGGACAGCATACATTTCTCCACAGATGGAGTGAGCTGTGGTGTAGGTGTGCTTGGTCCTGTTGTTTGTTTTTAATGTTGGGTATCAACATCACCCACATCTGGGAGGTCAAATGTGTTGATAGGAGTCAACACCAGCACATGGTCAGCAGCTACATCTTCCCCCTCTTCAACCGGTGGTCTGGGTGGTCGTGAAGCTGATGGCCCTACAACATAAACATTATAGGTAAGTAATCTAAGTTTTCTAAGAATAAAGACACATGAAAATATGTTACATATTAGTTTTGTTTCTTTTCTTTTTTTTTAAGTGTTTTGTTAATCAAAAACTATAAACTTTACCTAAGAGCAGAATATTATTATTTATTTATTAACAGTTTCTTATATAGCGCAGCATATTCCGTTGCGCTTTACAATTAGAATAATTAGAATAATTCCCTGTATTACTTAACAACAGTGGGAGGATAAGAGTTTGAGGTACTGTACACTGCACATAAAAAATACACATAATGGCCCTCATTCCGAGTTGATCGCTCGCTAGCTGCTTTTAGCAGCATTGCACATGCTAGGCCGCCGCCCTCTGGGAGTGTATCTTAGCTTAGCAGAAGTGCGAATGAAAGGTTAGCAGAACTGCTCGTAACAGGTTTCATGCAGTTTCTGAGCAGCTCCAGACCTACTCCTACATTGCGATCACTTCCCTCAGTTTAGTTTCTGCTTTGATGTCACAAACACGCCATGCGTACGGCCAGCAACTCCCCCATTTCCCCAGCCACTCCTGCGTTTTTACCTGTCACGCCTGCGTTTTTTAGCACACTCCCTGAAAACGGACAGTTATCACCTAGAAACACCCACTTCCTGTCACTCACTCACCGATCAAAAGAGCGTCAGAAAAGCGTCGCTCGACCTTGTGTAAAACAGCATAGTTTTGTGTGAAAGTACTTTGCGTGTGTGTACTGCGGCCCGTACGCATGTGCAGTTTTGCCGTTTTTTCACCTGATCACTGCGCTGCGAAAATCGGCAGCAAGCGATCAACTCGGAATGATGGCCAACTGGTACCTGGTGACAGAACGTATACTGGATTCCCCCACAATGTAACTTTATATCTGTCACCTATATACATGATGTGGTCATTCACTGGTACCTGGTGACAGAACGTATACTGGATTCCCCCACAATGTAACTTTATATCTGTCATCTATATAATAATTATAGTAGTACAGTACAGTAGGCCATTGCTGTATCTTGCAGCTCTGTGTCACTGCAAGTATCCATTCCATATCTGTGCGGCATTTTTGTGAGCAATATATATAGTATTACAGTGCAGCATTTTGGTGACTAACAGTATATAGTTGTACAGTAGGCCATTGCTGTATCTTGCAGCTCTGTGTCACTGCAAGTATCCATCCATTACATTTTCTTCCAGTGATTTGGACCAATAATAACATTGATTAGAACAAATAATTCCAGTGATTTTGTCATTTTCTTCCTGTGATTTGGACCAATAATACCATTGATTAGAACAAATAATTTCTGTGATTTTGTCATTTTCTTCCAGTGATTTGGACCAATAATACCATTGATTAGAATGAATAATTCCAGTGATTTTGTCATTTTCTTCCAGTGATTTGGACCAATAATACCATTGATTAGAACAAATAATTCCACTGATTTTGTCATTTTCTTCCAGTGATTTGGACCAATAAAGCACTGTATTATTGGTCAAAATCACTGGAAGAATGAATAATTCCTGTGATATTGAGGTGTTTGTGTCGCTTAGCTTAGCCGTCCAGCGACCACAGTGCACCTCTTTTTCTCTTTTCTTTGCATCATGTGCTGTTTGGGGACAATTTTTTTAAGTGCCATCCTGTCTGACACTGCAGTGCCACTCCTAGATGGGCCAGGTGTTTGTGCTGCCCTCTTGGGTCGCTTTGCTTAGTCATCCAGCGACCTCGGTGCAAATTTTAGGACTAAAAATAGTATTGTGAGGTGTGAGGTGTTCAGAATAGACTGGAAATGAGTGGAAATTGTGGTTATTGAGGTTAATAATACTATAGGATCAAAATTACCCCCAAATTCTATGATTTAAGCTGTTTTTGAGGGGTTTTGAAAAAAAAAAAAACACCCAAATCCGACAAAACATTTTTAGGGAGGTTTTGCCAAAATGCGTCCGAATCCAAAAAATGGCCGCAGAACTGAATCCAAAACCAAAACACAAAACCTGAAAAATGGCCGGTGCACATCTCTAATATTAATAATGTCTCCTCTTAGATGCCACTTTTCTAGTGTAAACATTTCTAACCGAGTAAGCCTTTCCTCATAATCCAGTGCCTCTAACTCCTTAATCAATTTTGTGGCTCGCCTCTGAACCCTTTCAAGTTCCAAGATATCTTTTTTTATAGTGTGGTGCCCAGAAATGTACACAGTATTCAAGGTGTGGCTGCACCAATGATTGATACAGTGGCAGGATTATACTCTCATCCCTTGTCTCAATTCCCCATTTTATGCATGCAAACACCTTATTTGCCTTCGCTGCTGCAATTTGACATTGGGTGCTGCTACTAAGCCTATTATCAATGAGCACCCCCTAATCTCTTTCATCTACCATTTCCCCTACATTTTCCCAATTTAATTTATAGGCTGTATGTTTGTTTTTAGTACCAAAGTGCATAACTTTACTTTTTCTACAGTGTATTAAACCTCATTCTCCATTTAATTGCTCAAACTTCTACTTTAAGTGAGTCTCAAAATTCATGTCTGAATTAATTACCCTACACAGTTTAGTATCATCTGCAAAAATTGACACTGTGCTTTCCAGACCTGCTTCTAAGTCATTAATAAATAGTTGTGGTATAAGTATGGACTCTTGCAGTATTTAACTGAATACTGAGGCCCAGTTGGAAAACATCCCATTAACCACCACTCACTGTTCCGTTATCCAACAAATTACATACCCAAGTACTAATAGTGTTTCCTAGACCAAGCTCTCTTAATTGGAAAATCAGCCTCATGTGAGGCACTGTGTCGAAGGTAGTGATGAGCGGGTTCGGTTCCTCGGGATCCGAACCCGCCCGAACTTCACCCTTTTTTGCACGGTAACGAGCAGACTCGGATCCTCCTGCCTTGCTCGGTTAACCCGAGCGCGCCCGAACGTCATCATCCCGCGGTCGGATTCTCGCGAGATTCGTATTCTATATAAGGAGAGCCGCGCGTCGCCGCCATTTTTCACTCGTGCATTGGAGATGATCGTGAGAGGACGTGGCTGGCGTCCTCTCAGTTTCTATGTTCAGTGTGCTGCAAATATCTGTGCTCAGTGTGCTGTAAATATCTGTGCTCAGTGTGCTGTAAATATCTGTGCTCAGTGTGCTGCAAATATCTACGTTAACAAGGAAGGGATATTGAGGGCACTCGGAGGGGATCGTAATACAACGGCTGCTGGTTTTGTAAATATTAAATTTTGTTTATTGGTAAAAAAATTCTAACAAATAGACATTATAACATTATGGCTAGAGTGCCATTAGCAATTCATATACACAATTGAGTAAGAAAAAAAATAAAAATCAAATTAAAACAATGATTAAAAATAATGACTGTGTCCTGGGCCTCAGAACTTTGTAAATGTTTAGGTACCAACTCTAGTAATGTTAGTTCTCTTGCATGCAAAAGCCAGCTGTTATATTAGTAAGAGTTAGTGCATATTTAGCTCAAACTGCACTCTGCAGGAGAAGAGGCTAATTGGTATTGAATAAAGCCTGTTGATACTTCACCAAGAAGAGCTGATAGATGTAATCTTCAGTAGTATAACTGAGTGCAAAACGTGCCAATCCCACAGCTGTCTCCTGTCTGTGAGGTTAATTTGATCCACTCACTGTTTAGATGGCTGGCCGCATAGCGGCGGTTCTCTTTAGCAGTGCCTGCAGCATATGGTGTGGTGTGCGGTCATTAGCACTGTGCTTGAGCAGGAGCGGAGACAGGGAGTCGCACGTGCAGTTCTGTGGAACGCAGGTGGACCGCAACCGGAAGCTCCGAACCCGGAAGCCGCGGATCGCGGCATCATAGCGTCCTCTGCTACCCAGAACTGCACGTGCGACTCCCTGTCTCCGCTCCTGCTCAGGCACAGTGCTAATGACCAATATTGTGCGTGCATTACATGTGGGCAAATTCCAGCACGTCCCATGTTTTGCACATACATTGAATTTGGTGGTGCAGAATTATTTAAAAAACGACAGGGGCGTGCAAGATATGCTGTCGGTGGCCCGAAGAATTGTGGGCCACTTTCGGCATTCAGCCACCGCGTGCCGAAGACTGGAGCACTAGCAAACACTCCTGAACCTGCCCTGCCATCATCTGAAGCAAGAGGTGGTAACGAGGTGGAATTCAACCCTCTATATGCTTCAGAGGATGGAGGAGCAGCAAAAGGCCATTCAAGCCTATACAGCTTCCTACGATATAGGCAAAGGATGGGGAATGCACCTGACTCAAGCGCAGTGGAGAATGATTTCAACGTTGTGCAAGGTTCTGCAACCCTTTGAACTTGCCACACGTGAAGTCAGTTCAGACACTGCCAGCCTGAGTCAGGTCATTCCCCTCATCAGGCTTTTGCAGAAGAAGCTGGAGAGATTGAAGGATGAGCTAAAAGAGAGCGATTCCGCTAGGCATGTGGGACTTGTGGATGGAGCCCTTAATTCGCTTAACCAGGATTCACTGGTGGTCAATCTGTTGAAATCAGAGCACTACATTTTGGCCACCGTGCTCGATCCTAGATTTAAAACCTACGTTGTATCTCTCTTTCCGGCAGACACAAGTCTGCAGAGGTTCAAAGACCTGCTGGTGAGAAAATTGTCAAGTCAAGCGGAACGTGACCCATCAACAGCTCCTCCTTCACATTCTTCCGCAACAACGACAGAATGGTGCAAAAAATTCAATCGCTAGGTGTACGCAAGATGATTGACAGGAAGCGGATGTTTGTTGGTGGCAAATACCCATTTTTTGGGAGTATCAGAGAAAACGCAGGCATTCCCAAGCATTTTCAGGGAGGGTTGTGACGTGAGCTCTAGCCCCGATCAGCCTGTTTCTATCGCACTGTAGGAGTAAGTCCTGGGCTGCGCACAGACTGAAAAAAATCATTCGATGGTGAGTTAGTTGCGAACAGATTTGTGCTGCCTGGTGAAGTTTTTGCACTGCATTCACACACTTGAATGGGGTGGGTTTTCACTTTCTATGGGTGGTGACTATATGATCGCAGACCTCTGCAAATTTGCAGAGGAGCAATCAGGTCAGAATTACAGTAGGCCCTTTATTCGATAAAACATAACTTTTTATTATTTATAGTCTGACTCATGATTTACATAGGTAGCATAACATAGCAAAAACATTGATAAAAACATTAGTAATAGTGTTGGTTCCTGGAATGGAACAATATCATATTTAATGGTTATCGACTGTAATTTGATCCTTTAATTGTTATTATTGTAGTTAGTTGTCACACCAAATATATCTGTTGTTCACTTGTAAATAGTGACAATTACTGGTATAGAAAAATACCGCAAAATGTAACTAATATTGACCTCATTGCACAAAATGATAAAGGTGCAGTTAATAACACATAGGCCCTCATTCCGAGTTGCTCGCTCGCTAGCTGTTTTTAGCAGCATTGCACACGCTAGGCTGCCGCCCTCTGGGAGTGTATCTTAGCTTAGCAGAATAGCGAACGAAAGATTAGCAGAACTGCTACTAAATATTTTCCTGCAGTTTCTGAGTAGTTCCAGACCTACTCCTAGACTGCGATCACCTCAGTCTGTTTAGTTCCTGGTTTGACGTCACAAACACGCCCTGCGTTTGGCCAGCCACTCCCCAGTTTCTCCAGCCACTCCTGCATTTTTACCTGGCACGCCTGCGTTTTTCAGCAAACTCCCTGAAAACAGCCAGTTTCCGCCCAGAAACACCCAATTCCTGACAATCACACTACAATCACTCGAGCGATAAAAAAAAACGTTGCTCGAGCTTGTGTAAATCTACTAAGTTTTGTGTGAAAATACTTAACGCATGCGCGCTGCGTACCATGCGCATGCGCATTTTTGCCGTTTTTTCACTTAATCGCTCCATGGCGAAAATCTGCAACGAGCGTACAACTCGGAATGACCACCATAGTACATATCAATCATTTACCGTAGTAAATTAAGGAAACCATTATCCATTCCAATCAATCACAGGTGGGTACTGTGCTATTAGAGGTTAGGTGGAGAATACAACTGAGACATATACATATTATGTAAATTCACCTAATTAAAGATGCAGTTAGGTGTGAGTAACATCAGTACAACCATCACAGAAACGTTTTTTTAAGCCTAAACCAAATTGGAATATTTACAAATATGTGTAATAAAGCATGGTATAAGTACCCAATAAATAATCCCAGTGTGGGTTACCATTTGTATCATTGTAACACCAAGGAGTTTGCATGAAAGTAATATATAAAGTAGAAAGGAAGTGCTCCTTTGCAAATAATCTACAGTATAAAGTATAATTTACATAAAAGTAATGTGGAGTACCCCTTATAAACAGCCACTGCTACTGGTGCCGGTGTCCGGTGACGCTCTTCACTACTGTGAAGAAAATAAAAATAAACTACAGTTCTCTACGGCCGTTGCTGCCGGAAGCTCCCGGCAGCAATTGTCGCTGGGAGTTGTAGTTTATTTTGAGTTTTTTCACAGTAGTGAAGAGCAGTTTCAGACACCAGCGCTAGTAGCAGTGGCTGTTTTGTCGGTCTCTGGGCCAGACACTGGCCAGGGCGGAACACCACACCAGGTACCCCTGGCAAGTGCCATCCTGGCCAAGGGGTAGATAAGCCCCTGAGAATTTATAATCTTGTTTTAGCGCCACTGTGGTTTTAACTTGTTTTCTCACTTATGCAATATCAGGAGGACTAGTAGAACTTCCATTTTAACCACAGGCTGCTCTTTATATGATTTATTGCGCAATTTGGGTCATTTTTTTAATTACAATAATCTAATTTGTAATGTAATTTATTTAAAATGTGTGCATTTATTGATTTAATACAAGTTATCTCACCATATATATTATTCAATATACAGTGCAATATTTTTTTCTTTTTAAAAGTGTTTTTCAACTCATTGAAGTTGAAGAAGTGCATTGTATACACATACATTTTATTGTTCTATTTATCAAAGATTGATAAACTTCAAAATTTGCATTGCCATAAAAGATCAATAACGGCCATGATAAATAAGGTGCAAATGTATATATAAAATAAAAAGCAAGGTCTTGCTCATTGGGAAAGGTATCCCTTCTGGCAATATGACCTAAAGGGGGGATTTCAATTAGGTGCAAAAGGCAAACTCATCTAGTTAAACTCGCATACTTGGCATTCATGTGTGTACCTGAGATTTGTACAATTCAATTAGAAATGCCAGTTTCACTACTCACTGGTAGGTTGTGCAAATTTTGCCTAAAAAGAGAATTGGAAAGAGAGCATGAAAAAGTGGGGAGACATTCCTAAACAACAAAATACTGTAGTGACAACTTTGTCATCAGGACCTTATAGTAGGCAGTAAGCAAGCATAAGGAAAGTACTGGACACTTTTGAATGGTTTGTGCATTAAAAAGTTTATGAATTTCATTTAATTACAAAGGAGTTAAACAAAAAATACAAAGAAGGAAAAAAAAGGTGATTTTGGGTAATTTGAGACCAATTTAATAAAAAAAATGATACATTCCAAATATTTTTCATTGAAATAAATACTTTCATTAATTTTGAGTTGCATAAAATAACACAACAGTTAATTTTTGCGGAAATTTTAGGCATTTTTTTACACCAAAATTGACATGTAATTATTGGCCCAATTGAACTAATTGAAAACTTCTAAATGCCTTATTAATTATGCACGTACGGTAAAGTGAGAGGGTAACTACTGCATACATGATTAATTGAACTTATTAACCTCATATTATGAACAGATAATATATAATTGCATTCAGAGGTGCTGACAAAGAAAATATGGTTGTAAAAAGTCTATTGCAGTTAAGTATTAAAAAACAAAAAACATTGTCAAAAAAGTGTGAAAAAAATTATAAATGTGATGTTAAAAGAAACATTGTTCCAATGTGTGCTGTCAAATTTTGAACAATTGTCTATTACTGGTAATATTCACTCTGAATAGTTACAGTATGTGTGCATTAAAATTGGGAAAGAGAAATTCTTATAATAAAAGTATATATTTAGTACATATACTGTTAGAATTGAAATAGAAGTTGTTGGCCAATTTCAATTGTCCTGACATATACAGTAACTACAAATATGCAAGTTGACCATGGCAATCTTCATTCAAAAATGAGCAGCACTTAACTTAAATGAATATTTTTTTTTTTTTTTTTCCAAATATGTTTATTAAATACCTCCAAAACATGGTACAGAAATAAGGGGGAGCAAAAACCGCATACATATCAGACATATCGACATTAAAGTAAGCAGATAAGAAAGGTAAAAGTATACAGCATATATGAGTAGGTGGAGGAAATTTTTCAATTTTCCAAAACAATCAACAAGAACAAATTGTAAACCACCAGAAGAGCGGCGGTCAGGCTATAATATATTGAGAATGGGACTGGATATGACTGACTAAAAACTGACACTCAATTCCAGCAGTTCAAATTAAGAAAAAGAAGAGGTAAAAAGGAACATCACAAAAAAAAAACGTTAGAACAAAAATAAGCAAAAACACCTACCAAGAGCCACAGGCCACCGATCCGTCCATAGAAGTGTCCATCCAATCCGCCAGGGAAGAAACAGCAGAAATAAGAAGAGAGGGAAAAGAAAAGAGGAAGTGTGTGTGGAGAGGGAAGTACGGATGAAGAAGAGGGAGAGGGGAAGATAGGAAGCTCAGTCAGTTAGAGAAACTTGGTTATCAAGTTGTCGGAGAGAGTACCAAAAGTTAGATTGGAAACATTTATGTATTGCTAGTTTAGTGTGGGGAGGGAGGGTACAAATGTATTTATCCCAGCACTTAAAGAGTGCAGGAGTCAGGGTTTCCTTGTGGATAGAGGCCTCCAGCCAGTCCATATTAAATAAGAAGAGTAACCTAGAAGTAGCCATAGGGAGAGTAGGAGAGGTAGGATGGATCCACTGTTGCAATATAGCTTTTTTCCCCACTGCTGAAAGTAACACTATCAATTTTTTATCAGTGCGTGGAATTCCAGGTTGGTCTGACAGATGACCAAAGAGGGCCCAGGGAGCAGTGCATTGAAAGGGGATGCCTAGCGTTGAGGTGCCATAATGGTGTAAGGTATGCCAGAATTTTTGAATGGCAGGGCAGGCCCAGAGACAATGGAAAAGGTCAGCTTCTACCGTTGAGCATTTATTACATCCGGCCCTATCTGATATACCCATTAGAAAACCTTGTTTAGGCGAAATATATGCCCTGTGTAGCAGTTTATAGGCCATTTCCTGATATATACTAGCCGGTATTAGTTTAAGGGTCATAACAAAAGTATCTAATAGGGTGTCTACTGTGAATGTAGGAACTTGGGAGATCCATTTAGCCAGATCAGGGAAATCAGTGTGGGGGTCCAGTTCAGTGCGGATGCGCGCATAGATAGAAGATATGGAGTATGTGTTGGAGCGTAAAAGGGAGTCTAAGGGGTTAACAAAGTCTTTTCCCGTGAGGTGAGGGAGAACGGATGTAAGATAATGTATAGCCTGGGAGTAGTGAAATCCATGCAGGGGTGAAATTGCATATTTCTCAATAGCCTCCTGGAATGGCAAAGGAGTGTGAGTAGGTGTCATCAGATTACGTAGAGTCTTTAAACCAGAGGAGCACCAAGCACTAAAAGGCAAAGAGGCAGTACCATTTTGGAACTCCAGGTTTCCAAGCAAAGGTAGAGATACTGAGTAATAATATTTGAGACCAAGAGCTTTCCTAGCCATTTTCCACGCCTTAATAGTGGAAGACAACAACGGGTTATCAAATTGGGGAGATTTTATTTGAGAGGGCCGGGCATGTAGGAGGTAAGCAAGAGAGAGAGGAGCACAAAGCTGAGATTCTAACATGGTATCTGTGAATACATCGTTGCCACTGAGCCAATCCATAGCGAAACGTAGTAAGCACGCTAGATTGTATTGTTTAATGTTTGGTAGGTTTACACCCCCTTGGCGCACCGATTGCGACATTTTTTTTAGACTTATCCTGGGGCGCTTACGGTTCCATATAAACTTGGAAAGCAAGGTATTAAGTAAAGAAAAGTCGGAGTTAGTGAGAAGAATGGGAGTCATTTGGAGAATATACAGGAGTTTCGGGAAGCTTGCCATTTTAAACAGGTTGCATCTCCCTAACATATTAAGGGGAAGGTTTTGCCATAGGCTAAGTTCAGTCTGTATTTTATGTATGATCGGGGTTATATTACGTGCATAGAGGGTGGAGAGATGTTGTGGTAGAGCCACTCCTAAAAAGGTGATATGCGAGGGGGCCCATCTAAACGGGAAGGGTCTAATCCAACCCAGTCTCGCCTGGCCAAATATGGCCAGGGCTTCAGACTTGGCAAAGTTAATGGAGAAGCCAGCAAAGGACGAAAATCTGTCAATTGCCTCTACCAATACAGGAAGGGAGCGTTTAGGGTCAGAGGTACATATAAGTAGGTCATCTGCGAAGGCTATAACTTTGAGTTTGCGATCCCCAACAACAATGCCTCTAAACCCAGGTAGCAGTTGGATATAACGAATAAAAGGTTCCAAGGCCAAATTAAAAAGCAAAGGGGAGAGAGGGCATCCTTGTCTGGTGCCTCTCTCAAGAGAAAAGGAAGGGGAGGCCACATTATTAACTACCACCTGGGCCATCGGAGCAGTGCAGAGGGTCCGCATTAGACTACAGAAATTAGTGCCAAATTGCTGATGGGAGAGCACTCTAAAAAGGTGTGGCCAAGCGATTTTATCGAAGGCCTTTTCGGCGTCTAGATTAATAAGAATATTGTCTTCCAAATTATGAAGGCGGGTATGGGAAATAGCAGCTATCGCCGATCTAATACCTTGTACAGATTGTCTGCCTTTAATAAAGCCTAACTGGGCCGGGGAAATGAGATGAGGCAGACAAGACTGTAGACGGTTGGCCATTAGTTTGGTAAGCAATTTGAAGTCTTGGTTAAGAAGTGAGATAGGGCGATAGGAACCCACGAGGGAGGGATCTTTACCCGGCTTGGGTATTACAATTATCCGTGCCTCATTGAAGTATAAGGGTATAGTTCCGGAGGTAAATATATGATTATATAATTTGGCTAGAGTGGGTGTGAGTTCAGCATTAAGTAATTTATAGTATTCAGCCCCAAAGCCATCAGGGCCTGGGCTCTTGCCGTTTGGTAAAGATTTGATAGTTGTGAGTATCTCTTCCTCAGTTATAGACATCTCGAGAAGGTCCCTGTCCTCTCGAGAGAGGACAGGAAGCTGAGCGTCATGTAAAAAGGATTCACCTGTCTCCACGTTATCTGACTCTGCTGTATATAGGGATTTGTAAAACTGCATAAATTCGGCGCAAATGGCTGTCGGATCTGATATAATAGTGTCTGAAGATTTAACCACCTCAACCCATGTGCGCGTGCGGGGTCCCCGAGCGAGGTTTGCCAAGAGTCTGCCCGATTTATTACCCCATCTAAAAAATTTGTTCCGCTGGTAATCATATCGTGTCTGGGCCTGCTCTGTTAGGAAGGTATCATATACTTGTTTAGCAGTCAGGTATGCCTCTTTATGTGCGGGAGTGTCGGAACGCTTATACGTTCTATAAGTTGAGGTGAGAAGGGAGCTCAGTTCATGGAGGCGGGAGTTAAATGTTTTGCGTTTAGAATTTACGTATGAGACAATGTGGCCCCGGATAACAGCTTTAGAGGCGCTCCAGAACAGTGAGACATCCTCCGCCTGGGCCAAATTATCAGCAACGTAGGTGTGCCAAGTGTGTCTAAGGTGTAGGAGAAAATCCTCAGAGTGAGTAAGATAAGCAGGGACTCGCCAGCATTTGGAAAAACATTGGGGCAGCGCGAGCTTAAGAGAAATCATAATAGGGGCATGGTCTGAGATAATAATATTTTTAATCGATGTGTGAGTGACTTTAGGGAAGAGGTGTCGGGATAAGAAAATATAATCAATACGGGAGTGCGTAGAGTGAGGGTGAGAGTAGAAAGAGTAATCACGAAGAAGAGGGTGATGGATACGCCAAGGGTCGGAGAGAGCAAGTTGTGAACAGAGGGAGGAAAGAAGATCACAGCCGGATTTGGAGGATGAAGTACTCACCCCAGACCTGTCCATGGACGGATCGATGACCGTGTTGAAATCTCCTCCCAGGATTAGATTAGAGCTCCCCCAAGAGGAAAGTTTCTGTAGGACAACTGCAAAAAAATCCTGCTGAGAGACATTTGGGGCATATAGATTAAGGAGAGTATACAAGACATTATCAATAGTCACATCTAGCAAAATAAATCTCCCATTAGGATCAAGAAACCTTCTGCGTATCGAATATTGTAGGGACTTGTGAAAAAGGATGGCAACTCCCCTGGTCTTATTAGAATAAGGGGCCGAGATACAATCTCCGATCCAGGGGGCACGTAGAGTGTTACGGGGATCGTCCAGCCAGTGTGTTTCCTGTAGGAAGGTGATGTGAGGGGTCAAACGGTGGAGGTGGGAGAGTACCTTCTTGCGCTTCACTGGAGCGTTAAGGCCCTCCACATTCCATGATACTATATTGAAGGCAAGGAGTGGGGTATCTTCCGCGGCGGCGGGGGGAGTAGGAGCAGGGTCAGCTATATCAGCCTATACCGATGGATGGGAATGCAAGAAAAAGTATACTAGAGGTAAAGTAGGGCCCCTGCCCGTCCCAGCGAGCGGGAAGGGGTTGACCCATGGAGGATCGGGGTCGGCAGGTTCGGCAGGTGCAACCAACAATATTAAACAGTAACATAAAAAACAAACAAGAAAAACAAGAAAATTTACAGCTCATTGTATACACAGAGCTGCGCAATTATTCCTCTCCACGTGACCTACAGATGGAGAAAAAAAAAGAGAAAAACATGTATGCAAGCAATAATAACAGTGCAACAGTCAAGTGGGTAAACTCGAGAAGTGGGCCTTGGCGAGTGTTATGTCATTGAAGAACAACGGCTTGCCGTCCTCGAAGACCCGCAGCCGGGCCGGGTACAGGAGAGAGAATTTAATTTTGGCGTTAAACAGTTGCTTGCACAACGGGGCAAACTCCTTGCGTTTAGCAGCGACAATGGTGGAAAAGTCCTGAAATATCAAGAGCCGGTCTCCGTTGTAGGTTAAGCTATCCGTCTTCCGGTAGTGGTCTAGGAGTCGAGCTTTGTCGGCATAATTAAGGATTTTCATGATCACCGGGCGAGGGCGACCAGAGTTTGTTTTACGTTCAGGGCCGATTCTATGTGCCCGCTCAATAGCCAGAGGGGCACCTTTGAGATCCATGGCCAGTTGTTGCGGTATCCAATTAGAAAGAAGGTCAAGTAACTCATGGCCTTTGACCGATTCGGGGATGCCCACCACCCGGAGATTACTTCTGCGTCCGCGATTCTCCAAATCATCTAGCTTCTGGGTCAGATCCGAAATGTCACTTTGCTGTGAATTAATGGTGAGTTGTGCTGCATGCAAATCATCCTCCAGGGTAGACACCCTCTGTTCGACGTCATCTAAGCGGCCAGAGTGTTGAGTTAATTTGGATAAAGTGGAGTCAATAGCTTCTCTAATGCCCGCCAGCTTTTCATCTAGCAGAGGGCCCAGCACCGCCGCAATATCCGCAGGTTTCATTTTGGGAGGCTTACTGGCCGGAGCAGACTTGCGTTTTTGTAAGGACCTGGAACGGGTGACAGAGCAATCTGAATCAGACGAGTGTCCCCACACAGTATCGCCTCGGGTTGTAGAGGCGGGGTCAGCAATTGACATCGGGGTGGGTATGAGAAATTTTTCCATAAAAAAAAAGCGGGCAACGGAGGACCGATTTATACAGTAAGAGTCGCCTCACGCAAGGAGCAGGCTATAATGAGGTCACATGGAGAGGAAAAAAATAGGGGAAGTATAACAGGTTACATCCCAACGAGTAATAGCTCAGGACCGGTAGGCATCAGTCCGTGAACAGCGCACATGGGCGAGGAGAAATGTCACACAGGTGTAGAAGCCGGCATGGGTTTATGGGTGGAGCAGGTGTGAGAATAGGCAGAAGTATAGAAATATATTTATAGTGGCTGTGAGTTGTCTAATCTAAAAGTCGCCACAAGAGGGAGCTAGAGTTACAGCCATTTCTAGCTATGGAGTGAGGAGAGAGTGTTGCCAGTCACAAGATGGCCGCCGCCTGTAAGTAAGATACGGATCCTCCGGAGGTCCCCGGGTCGTTAATCCCCGCCAGTGAAGGGGGGAGATCTGTCTTGTAAGGATGGGTGAGGTGGGGGTCGGAGGGCAGGCGCCCGGAGAGGCCGGGGATCGTCAAAGCAGGACTCAGAGTCCGGGCGGCGCCAACCACAAGATGGCCGCCGGCCGCCAGTCACACTCGTCCCGGCTCTCACCTCCTGCAGATTGTCCGGTCGCCGGTCTCCTGTGAGGGTCAGTGCTTGATGGGTGGGCTCTTGGGTGTCAGGGAGGGCCGCTCAGGTGGGAGAGGGGGTCCGCAGAATCGCCGCACCAGGTCCAGCGGACCGACGGCTCCACTCCCAAATCGAGGCCCCGGCTTCTTGAGGAGGGGAAGGCCGCAACCTGCAGAAGCCCTGATAAGGGCTCCCCGGCTCCGCAACCAAGCCCCTCTGGTGTTTAGTGATCAGGGGAGCAGGTGGTCTAGTACAGAGGTGCTTGGGGCCCTTGAAATAGGTTTTATATAAGTTTTATGAGCGGGGCCAGCAGGAGCTCATAAAAAAGGCTTCCTCTCAGCTTGCAGGCTAGGCCACGCCCCATGAATATTTTTTTTAGGTTCTTCTGGTTCAGTTGACCACGTGGTTTATTATAAGCAAAGTCCTAAAAGACAGTTTTTCCTTAATAACTGAAACATGTATTTATTTTTTTGTTCTACAGTAAAAAATATTGAAATAAATGAAATGGTACTGTTTCTATGCAAAACATTATCTAAAATTGAATTGCAAATATATATATTATGAATGATGTGTATTATATTTACCTAATAATAATAATAATAATAATAATGATAATGATGATGATAATAATAATAATAGTAAATGAAAACTACCAATCAGGAACATGTAATACAAAAAGTAGAACTGGCATTTTATCTCAGAATCTGTTGAGTCAGTATGGAGGATACAGGGAAATAACGAGCATACAATGTTATTGTCAGTGGATCCAGAATTACAATATAAAAAGAGAGAAGCAATCAGGAACACATCGGTAGGTGCATATTAATCATGAATGCACTAACAAATGATATTGCAGCATTAAAACTACTTTAGTACAGTAAATAAAACTACTTATGAATAAAATATACAACTATAGGAGTTGGTTTCATATTAGATAACATTTTATTTGACATATTTAGATAGTGTAGTTATGGACAACAGGAATGGACAACATAAAATATGAAACATTTTTGCAAATAAATCTAAATTTCTATCCCATACAGTATTGACACAAGCAGACAGGTGGTGTCAAATGCCCTTACGGGATGTAATCATACAAATCATTAGTTAAGGAGAGCACACCAAGTAGCAAAATAAATAGCAACTTGACTGAAACCATTCTTACCACCAACAGCAAGGCCCCAAAAGCCACAGCAACATCACCACACCAATGCTATAACAACTCTAAAATTCACCTAAAAAACTTTTCTAAATTCAATAAATACCCTTTATCCAGCAGATGTACGCCACCAGGCCTATATAGGTGTACACCCTTGAAGCGAATCAATCTAAAGTATGTTCCACCACCACATTTAAGGAAATTACACAATGAGAAACAGTTCACCTTCTGTCTAGCCTCATCCATCACCGAGGCAGGTTTCACAGAATGACATACTTGACAAGGAACAATAGCCAACCAGGCAAATCTGAAGTATGACCAAAATTGAGATATAATTTAAAAAATCACACATAATAGCACAACGTGAATCAAGATGTGCACCTATACAAATCATTGTTACCAATACCAAACTCACACTCTGGGTACACCAAAAGAGAAGATAGAAGCCATGAAATGGACTTTCAGAAAATCCTACAATATTCTTCGAACACCTAACTAACGTATATCCAAAGTATGAGGGAAAAGTGAAGAATCATGAACAATGGATGGGAAAGAGGCCCAGGAAACATATCAATGCCCAACAATCAAAATAGGCTTAGGTTAAAAATGTCCTGTAAAAACAAAAAAACTAAGATAATTGATAATAAATTCAAACACACCAATCACATTTGGTCAACCTACGTACACTAACAAACACTAGTATATGGTAGAGTGTTAGTAAAAAAAATAACAAAATAACAAGACTGGAGGTAAAAAATTCAAAACCTACTAGGATCTTTTATTTAATAAAGGGGAACAACATGTTGCCTTAGTAGGAAAATAAAATAATCCTCATAGACACATGCAAAAAACGAGTAGCTAGACCTCCGGTAAGCATATAAAAACAAAACATGTTCCTCAAAGCATTTTACTTAACCTAATGTAATGAAGAGAAGCCTCATCCAGGATGTACTGTAGGAAGCCAGGAGACCCACCCCAGCAGCAGAAGTGACCACCACAATATGGAAGAAATAGGTGACAAAATCACCACACGGAAGGCCCATAAACAAAATACAAAGCTTCAAGACCTTACTAAATTAATATAAACTTGGAGTAGATCATTTTGATGCACCAACTAGGGCCTCTCCTCTTCAAAATTAGTTGCCAAATAAGCCTGTGCCAAGGATACTGTGCATTTTCAAGCATCCTGACAACTAGAAAATGATATGCAGTGCCCATGTCCTAACTGGTCAGTCTTGGAGCATCATCATTTTACCAAAAAGATTCCTTCACACAATGAAAAAATCCATTAAGCGAGGATCAATTCCACAGTTTGTGCAGGAATCACAAGTTCACTAACTTTACATGCACCATGTAAAGCCATTACATTACCCATTTTAAATAACATGGCTTAATAAACTGAGAAGTAAACACCATCAAGGTTTGACAACATATGGATTTCGATAAGCTGATGCCTGTCCTCCAATGCAGGTGCTGCACTAGCTCAAACCACAAGGCCTTCATGATTATAAAATTGTTAGAGGGATCGGACACCCCTTCAGACCTGCAAAATAAGCAACACCTACCAATTATTTCTTTATATACAGGAGGTAATGGTACGCAACATATACTGACCAGAGAAAAGAGTGCATCAGATAACGCTGCTGCTTACCTCTATTATGTGCTGAAGATCGATCATGCTCCAAATCACCCAAAGCTGCCTCAAAGGATGTAATGTTCCTGGGGAAACAGAGAGCCTGGCAAATCCTTACAATCTGGTTGAATAATCTGATTAGTATAAGGAGAACAGCTGTCACCAATCAGTGCAGCATGACACAACCACTAACCAAATTGTACCCAATTAAACCTTGACATGGCATGCACAAAGTCATGGTCAATCACAACAACATGTCTGCCCTAAAAGTTAAAAATTACAAACAATATAAAACCAGCCTAGTAATTAAATGAACCGCAGGCAGCGATGAAGCTCCATGATGATGATGAACTATTCTAGAATTATGCAAGTGAATGCCCCACAAATCTAGAGCCACAGCAAATGGAAACAATTGAAGCAGAAGGGGATGCCTGGTCAAACCTTCATCAATCAAATCAAAAGACAAAGGCGCCAAACACCAGTAGCCATCCAGGGAAATACCAAAGCAACTGGATCCAGCGGCATCAGTAAATAGCTGTAATGCACTTTTGTTCATCCTTAGAGATTACCATTATAGCATGCAATTGAAACTGGAAATAAATGTAGGCCAGATCCTAAGATCATGCTTCATTTCTGAAGACAGAGAAAATTAAGATGGGCTATACTAACCATGGCCCTCTTCAATTTTCTACAGAAAATTCTCCCTATGCGAATAATCCTACAGTTAAAGTTAAAAAGCCCCAGGAAGGACTGCAACTTTTGCAGAAGCAACTCCCCAGTGGATGAGCCAGCAGCAATAGTCAAATGCAGCTTATCAATCTTATCCTGGGAGAGATGACAGCAACCCATATTGTTATCAATTTCAATACCTAAAAATGTCACTGTTCCTTCTGTCTTCTCATTCACAATTGGAACCCCAATTGGAAAAATGCATGAACTGAAAACAAAAAGGTTAGCATAGCAAGGAAAATCTTCCAGATACAAAGGAAATCATTGAGGTAGTGCACCACCCAAGACTCCCCAGTATCAGCAATCATGCTCAAATATAGAAATGTACTAAATTTCTCAAAAAAAGGCGCAAACTTTTTAACAACCCATAGTCAAACATTTGTCTATGAAAACACAGATAAAAGCTCATGAAATGGACTGACTCTGGGTGCTGGGGTAACAGGCAAAAGGCTGAGTAAACATCCAACAGAGCACCCAGGCCCAGTGCACAAATCAGATCCAAGATCAAATTCCTGATTAACTACACAGCACTGGAGGTATTGCATAACAAAAAAAGAAAAATGCT
Source organism: Pseudophryne corroboree (assembly GCF_028390025.1). Classification (NCBI taxonomy): domain Eukaryota; kingdom Metazoa; phylum Chordata; class Amphibia; order Anura; family Myobatrachidae; genus Pseudophryne; species Pseudophryne corroboree. The sequence continues at coordinate 132,984 of NW_026970059.1, forward strand.
GGATCAGCTAATATTTTCTCTGAGCCTTCTTGAGTACAATGCACCAGGTCAGCCAGAAAAGGCAAAGTAAATGGGTCAGACATGTACACTAACTCACCTCCTTCATTACCTTCTTGGGTTCGACATGTGGCAATCTACAAATGGATTTAAAATTCTTATTTGAACCTGCTGGCACATAAATTATACTTGTGCTACTCATTCCCACATTTGCAGAAGGTGCAGACATGGTGGTAGGAGGCTTCTCTACGAGTACAGTATCAGAAAGGTCAGGCTCAGACATAGCATTCATGGACACACTTACATTATCCTCAGGGATTTTTGACAATTCTGAATACATAGTTTGTTCTACTGCCTTAGAAGTTTTTTCAGCACTTATTTTCCTGTTTTCATATTTTGACATGTCTTCTTGATTCTGAGGGGTAAATTTACTAAAGTGGGAGTTTTTTTTAGAATTGGGGATGTTGTCCATAGCTACCAATCAGATTCTACTTAACATTTATCGGGCTGCTTCTAGAAGATAATAGATAGAATCTGCTTGGTTGCTATGGGCAACATCACTAGTTTAAAAAAAACTCTCACCTTAGTAAATTTTCCCCTGAGTGAGAATATCTTGTATCATCATGAGAGGCATAAAAAGATGTATCACTGACAGTTGCAGAACCACCAATCATAAATAAAGGCCAAGTCCTGAGCCTTTTCTTGTCACTTTGTGTGGCAAATGGCATGTTGGAAATTTTATGTTTTTCTGCAGTAAACTTTCCCTTTATAGATGTGTTTTTTTTTCTTTACCAATGTAAAATATAGATTTTTGGATTTTAGATGCCCGGACTTAAACCCTCTATGCCTTGAGCATTGGCTTTAGTAAATGACGTTAAAGGACTATTATCATCATGACTGGTGACAGCAGCTGTAGCACTGTCATATGATTGCTGCTCCTACTCTTCCCTCTACTGATCGTGATCCATATCAATGAACACACACAAGTTGTATGAAAAAAAAATCAACAATTGTTTTTACAGTTTCACAAAAAACAACTAGCATTGCCAAGTCACAGTCCTTTTATTTATTAATGCAGTGAGTTATGGCACATACAGCACACACACTCTGCATAATCTGTCATTATGCAATCTTGGAGGGTAACCTTTTACCTGTGATAGTGGCATATTTTTTTTATTACCTCCATCTAATTAGATTGTGTGAAAAGCACCTGTTTTTCATGCAAAAATACATAGGTATGAGAAAAGCCGCTGACCTATGAATTTTCATGCCACTAAATGTGCGTCTAGGGGGCACTTATCACGCCTGAGGCACACGAAGCATCCGGGAAAAACTCCGGCTTATCGGTGCTAATTGGACAGCCCCCGGTGAACCAATCGACCGTGGTAAATTACCGCAGCTAATTGGATACCACCCTATGAATGGAACTATCTCTGACATTTGTTCAATGAGAGCACATTCCACATGCTACAATGGAAATAGATTTGAATAGCACCCAAATTCAGGCTTGACAATAAAAAACAATTTAAATGCTGCAGCAGTGAAAACAAACATTTTAGAGACTGAAAGGCTTAGAAAGAGCAAATTCAAAGACTGTTATAATTTATTTCATAGTCATTAACAACAAATTCTAAAAGTATTAAAAAATTAGTGTTAGTTGTCACTGTTCAATACTTTATTTACCCCCAATAGTCTCAACAGAGCAGTTTTCACATCTTTATTCCGCAGACTGTAGATCAGAGGGTTTATCGTGGGAGTTACAACAGAGTACAGTACACTAAACAATGGTTCTAGAATATCAGAGTATTCTGATGGTGGCACCATGTACACAGACAAAACCGTCATATAGTACATAGTGACAACGGTGAGGTGGGATGAGCAGGTGGAGAAGGCTTTCTTTCTGCCGTCCTTAGATTGTATTTGCAAGATGACCCTGATAATTTTTATATAAGATGTCAAACAGAACATGACTGGTAAAACGCCATATATCAATATTTCCATATAGATTACAATATAAAAGTCTTCACCGCCAGCACAGGAGATGTTAATCAGAGCTTTAGCATCACAGAAAAACTGGTGTATGGTGTGAGACTGACAGAACGACATACATGTGGCTGGGATTGTAATCACCAATGAATTTAAGCTTCCTGATATCCAAGTGCCAGAAGCAAATACAAGACAGTGTTTCCTATTTAAAATATTGTGATAGTGTAGAGGGTCACATATAGCAACATATCGGTCAAATGCCATAATGAATATTAGATAAATCTCTGATGAACAAGCCAAACAATAAAAGTACAACTGGATGAAGCAATGTATTAAGGACATTGTATTATCTCCAGATAGTAACATGTACAGCAGGTTAGGGACAGTAGTGGTTGTATAGCAGATATCTACTAAGGCCAGGTTACAGAGAAATAGATACATGGGGGTGTGTAGCTGGTAATCAATGTATATTACTGATATTATAATAGCATTAACAATTACTCCAAATATATAGAGTAGGAAAAATACACATATAGTAGACAATATATAATTTGAGTTAGCATAAAATGGTAAAAAGAGGAATCCATTTATGTAAGACTGGTTCTCCATGCCACATCTAGGTTACTCTGTAATAAAACATATAGTACATATTACTGTAACCTATATGCATGACTGTATGGTTATAGAATTCTCAGTAGGACAATCCCACAGCTGTAGCTCTGTCTCTTGCATGTCAGAGTATGTAGGTCAATGGTAGGCAGCCAGAAGTCCCTGCACATACAGGTGTGATGAAGATGTAACACAGGTGAGACAGGTGACATGATGTACAGACACAAAAGATGGGTATAATGGTGTCAAACAAACTTCATTGTGAAGACAATTTTCTTATTATGCTCTGTGACTTTGGTGTGATGACTATCATTGCAATACAATCAGTAATTGTAATTATTTATTAGTTGTAATAATTGGAGAGCCAGAGAGATGGTGCTGTGTATTATAAGAGCTACACAACTGGCATATGTGTGTAGTCTCCCTCAAGGCTCACCTGTGCTGTTCATAGCATTGTACTAGTGCAAGCTTTACTTATGGATTTATCCATGAAACTGTGGGATCATTGTTGTTTGGTTGCAATTAACCACTTAACTGGCATGGTCAGATCACATGGGACTGCACCGCCCTACTCTGTCCCCCAGTTTTCGATGTGGAGATCAGTCTGCAGATGTGCGTATTATAATATTTAAAAAAAAGATATACTTTTTAAACTATATTAAATAAATAAAAATTATTAAAAGTTTTGAAGGTAAAAATCTTCAGTTAAGTTGTTAATTGCAAAATTTGTAGCACATATTACAAAATTGGACATAGGTGCAAGACTGTGGACTGATTCACATGGCACTTTATAGTGTAATGATGACTAGTCAATTAAACCAAGAAGAGAACAGTGGTTATTCCCACATTGTGTACCCTTTGGTTGATTTGCATAGCTATTCAGAATCAGAAGCTGATTGGATTCTCTACAAAGAACTTCTTAATGAACAATAGGAGGCAACCTATTAGAAGATGTATATTGTGACTTATTGAGATTTCACGGTGTCTTAGGGTGAGGAATTCATCCACTATTAGCAGTAATGATCCAACCTTTGGCAAAAAATGGGTGAGCATTCTAAAAAAATGCTTAATGTATTTACTGCTATTAATCATTGAGCAGTCCACCAAGGAAATGAACGCATTAAAAGAAAGATTGTGGCTTTGGAAGATACTCACAAACTGCTATTAGAGGCTGACATTCAAAACAGCTGGTATGACAAATTAAATAACCATCTTCAAATATATAAAATGGATCTAATTTTATTTAGGACAAACAAAAGATCCAAAGAAGCCTTGGATTATGAAAATATTAAAGTTTAAATCTGTATGGACAATCAAAGGAGAGGGGACTATAGAAAACCTATTTTCCGCAGGAGGTTAAAAAAACACGTGACTTAGAATCTTCAAATGATTGTACATCAACTGTCAGTGAATCTGAGTCTGTACAGAGTAATCAAGGAGGTAAAGGCCATTTAAGGTTTACAAGAAGAGTGAGGGGAGCAGGAGGAGGTGATGGCAATCGTAAACCAGATGTGGACAACAGTGGAAAAGGCAAAGGACGTGGAGGAAGACCTCCCAGGATTTAAAAAACTTAGTTAATCATTTATCTGATTACATACTTAGTAATATGTAATTTAAGGACTTGTCTGTTGTCCCCACTAATATGCATAACCCACTTCAATGACAAATAGACAAATTTCGATTGCACTGTCAACTGAAGCTCAAAGAACATTTCACCAAAAGCCCCCGCTATGATAATACCCCACAAGACGTACCACCACAGGTATTTAAGATACAACCTAGATCTACATTCTAACCACAACCCATGAATGCGTCTATATGCACGTTCATATGACTATTTGAGCAAGAAAATTATAATTATATCAAACATCAACCTACTGTTACATTATTTCAGGCATTTGAGAACTTAGCTCACAACCGGGAGTTGGTATTTAAACTTGCGGACAAAGGTGAAGGACTGGTAAATCGGAATCTTTAGGATTATAAATCTGAGCTAATGAGGCAACTGAGTGATGTGGAAAACTATCTCCTATTACCTAAAGATCCTACTGACATCTTTAAAAAGGAACTGGTGGAGTGTCTAGAAATTGCTGTAAAAAAGGAGACTATTACCAGTAAATTAAGGGATGCCTGTATTCCCATGTAGCTGTTGGTCTCATTATTGTATACTACAGCTAAATCCATTAATCTTTAGTCAATCTACCCAGATGCCTGATTATATCAGCCAGAAGTTCCTTATTTCAGCCTAATGCACTTTATTTAAATACTTAGTGTAAATGCTGTATCAAGGCTCATCCTAATTGTTTGCTTGATACTTGTACCTTATTGCATAAACTTAGCAAACAGTCGGTATTTCATGAGAATTTATTTCTGTGTAGCATTGATGTGCAAAGTTTATATAGCGTTATTACTCAAGAGATGGGATTGATGGCAGTTCAATGATTTCTTATTGGGCAACATCTATATTATGGCCCAAAAACATCCTTTTGCATCAACCTCTTACAAATTATTTTATCTAAAAATGTCTTTCTCTATGATGGCAAATTTTACTTGCAATGTAGAGGAAGTGTGAAGGGGTCCAATGTGGCCTTATCATATTTGAACATCAAGCCTGCCCCCGGGCCTAACCCCCAAGATGAACAGGGAACTGTGGGGCACAGGACCAGGTTCAGCAGGGACATCCCCATTGCTTCGGAGTATTGAGTATGCCCCCCACATTCTCCTACCCACCCGTACTAAGATCTGATCAAAATGTTAGCCCAATCCTACTCTGCCACTAGTTACCTGCTATTTTTTTTTTCCTCCATTGCTCGCTTCCACCCCACCATGTGTTTTTCCTGTAATGTTTACCTCCACTGATTGCACACCTTTCCATTGTGCCCTACATGCAGGGTACATCATACTACTACATAAGCATCAGTTTTCCCATATATGACCTTGGCCCTTGTATGGCTCACCTCCCACAGTGTAACCTCCAAAGTGCGCCCAACATGGCTGCCCCATATGGTACACTTGTGGATGGGATGAAAAATACATAGACCTGATGGTTTTGATGGAACCCTACTCTGAACTGTAGGACTCTGAAATCACCCCCATTTTGTGTCATCACTTCTAGGGGTGGACTATCCCACCCTGGGTAATCCTACGCCGAGCGCCTAAGATGGCTGCTGCACCTGGTACCTTGTGAGGGTGGAATACACAACCCTTGGAAGTTATTACCCAAAATGCCTGCACCAATCCTGCGTTATGCTTTCTGTGGGCTTAAGGTTTTCTTTTATGTCTGTTGCTTATCAATTGTTGTATTACTCAAATCCTCTGTATCATGTGCATTGTTTTTGATGTCTGTAAAGCGCCTTGAGTCCTGTTGGAGAAAGAGCGCTATATAAATAAAATTATTATTATTATTATTATTATTATGTTCGATGTTGAGCAAGATATATTTTTTTCTGATGCACAGATTGCTACAGATGTTGTCTATTGCCATCGGTATATTGATGATTTTTTATTACTGTGGCAGGGTTCTAAGAAATATTTAGTTACAATTATTGAGCATCACAATATGAAAGTACACCCATTGAAATTGATGTATTGAATTAGTGATACTGTGATTAGATTTATACATTTCTTTAAGTAATGGACATATATGTACATTATTCTCAAAGCCAACACACAGAAATAACCTGTTACACTATAGTAGCTTCCATCTGAAACACCTTAAGAGGGGACTCCCCTACTGTATTCTCAGCTTTAAAGAATTAGGCGTGTTACATTGGATCCGGCATATATACAGGACTACTTAGGTGCTACATAATCACCTCCATAAAGTTGCATAGTAGCATGCACCTACGTTCAAGACTCTCAATCTCTCATAGATTAAGTTGCACCACAGCTGCAGAACAGGTATTTACAGCCTCCAAATTTCACCTGTATAACTCCCAGTTTGTTCCCATGTGCTCAGCAGCTGACTTACATTAGTTTAGATGAACTCAGAGTTTCTCCTATCTGACAGCTGACACATGCTCTGTCATAGCACCCAGCCTTACCTCCCTGCATCTCATACACAGGAACCTCCCAAACTTTCTTGAATTATGGTTCCCTAGAATATCAGCATTTTCTTTCATGGCGCCCCCTAGGATAAAAGTTTTCTTCCTGATAAATTTGGAAAACAAATATTACATTTAGTAATTTGTGCTACATGTCATCCTTTTATTCAGTTATGTGATGGTGGTGTACACTTGAGCTTCTGATTGCCCACATGTTTTATGATTGGCATCTACCAGCACTAGTTTTGCCTATCACTTTTATCATAAATAATTTGATTTGGTCATGAGCCACCAACCAAGGCACCACTGCATAATTATTGCAGCACCCCAGGGTGCCCAGGCACACAGTTTGGGAACTGCTGTCATGCACTATTAAAAATGATACATTATTAAGTGATGCACAGCATTACTCTTTTAAAAACTACTTATGCACTTGGACACTTTATTAGCAAAGTAATTTTTACATCTATCCCCAAAATGGATCACAGAATGAGTCAATATTTTTCATTTGATTTATAAAAAAATATTTTAAAAATAGTGCACCACAACAAGGCAACTTCTGATTATTTTTTGGGAATGTTGATTTTGGTTGCTGGTGGTATCATCCACTAAAATTAATTTATTAAACACTTATATTACAGTGTTTCCCACAGCAGTGGGAATGATAGCACTCTCCAGGCTTGTTATAGCAATATCAAAAAACACATTTAATGAACAGAAAAATAAAAAATGCATCTCACAGTTCCAAGATGTGAATGAGGTTTCACCGACGTTTCGGTCCAAAACCAGGACCTTTTTCAAGGCACAGCAACACAGTCACAGCGTCAGTGCAGTCATAGCTGTGACTGCACTGATGCTGTGACTGTGTTGCTGTGCCTTGAAAAAGGTCCTGGTTTTGGACCGAAACGTCGGTGAAACCTCATACACATCGTGGAACTGTGAGATGCATTTTTTCTTTTTCTGTTCATTAAACGTATTTTTGATATTGCAATAACAAGTCTGGAGAGTGCTATCATTCCCACTGCTGTGGGAAACACTGTAATATATATATATATATATATATATATATATATATAAAAATTATTTCAAATGTAGAAATTAGATAAAGAAGATAAAGACTTATGATTTAAAATACTTTTGCACTGTATTCTGTTATTGACTTTAAGGCAAAATTGCTAGATAAATAGATTGATAGATAGATAGATAGATAGATAGATAGATAGATAGATAGATAGATAGATAGATAGAGTATAAGGTATTATAAGCATTGAAATTTAACAAATAATAACAGGAAACTTATAGGAATATAAAAAAATACCTGTCCAAATCTATCTTACCTTTTCCCTTTTTTCCTTGCTGTGAATCCATAATCCCACAGAGATCCTCTCTCTACATAGCAAATATTCCTCTGTCGGTCATAATCTTATCTTTTATGAAATGGTTTATAAACTCCTGATACTTTTATAATCACACGTTTAAATATGATAGCAGTAAGCCTTTTGTATAAGGGAGTCTATATGTAATGTACATGGCCATACAATAGGTGTAGATAAAATGTTTTGCTCAACCTTAAAAGAAGCATCAATGAGAGAAATAATGTAAGAAAATGTTATACAAAATTATCCTCAATACCAGAACCATCACAGCTATAGATCAGGTACTTTGCATTGTATATTATAATGTAGTAGATGGATCATAACTCACCTGCAGATTGCCATAAAAAGAGAACACAGGGAAGGAAAGACTCTTATTTATACAGTGTGGAACCATAATGAATGTGTAATTAATTAAGATGTTAAAATGTAGTAGGAAAGTTAGTAAATTGCATCACCCATACATTTTGCCTTTGGGGATTAGTTACAATGTTTTTAGAGATAAACGAGCAAAACATTTTTTTATCTGTACTTCTTAACTTTAATTTACATTTTTGTTTTATTATACAGTAACATTGTGAAATTAATTGTAAATGTCAAAGTACTGCAACATATTTACACAATTCAAACTGTACAGTATGTCCCATATTATGTGTGTTCATATAATTGTGTCATTTTTGACAATATTTATGATAACATCAAGTTTAAAAAATAGATTCATAAGTATGTTTAAAATATTTACTACTAATCTGTATCAGAATATATTTAGGAGCAAGGGTTACAATTTTAAGGGTTGTCCACTTTTTATGAGTTCTTTGTATAGATCTATTACAGGTAAGGGTTGGAGTTTTGGGCATGAGTTGCTTGTTTATTATAGTGATTTACTGAGTGGGAGATATCTTACATCTTTGGAAGATCCCAGTCTCCCACCCGCTTATTGTTATTGTCAGCTTTATTGTTTTGCAGGAACTAATGATAACAGGGCTGTTTTGTTGAAGGTCTTGAGGTGCTTTCCCTGCCAAACCCTCCCTTGGTTTTATTCTGATTCTACCCTATTGGACTTAGTGACAAAAGTTGTCCCAGTGGACCTTTTTCTGTGTCATTGGCAGGGAAGTGGAGATGTTGGAATTGGGTTTGCAGCTGTCCTCCTTCTAAGCCTTGAAATGGTGGTGGTGATGGGTTGGTAGTTCACCCCATCTAAGCCTTGAGTTGTTGGTGATGGTCTGACAGCTAGCCCCTATCTAAGACTTCAGTTGGTAATGGGCTGTCAGTTAGTCCCCATATAAATCTTAAGTAGTTGGTGATGGGCTGACAGTTGCCCCATCTACACATTTTATTGGATGATTTGGTAAGATGGCGTGAGTTCATGTGTGTAGGCCCATTATTTCTTTACCACCATACTTTTTTTATTATTTCAATAAATATTTATTTAAATAAAGCTGACCCTTTTGCCTGCAAATATGTTTACATGTCTTTACTGTAGATACAGTATGTTTTATCTCAATTCACCTGGTTTAGGTGATATCAGTTTATAGAAAGTCTAATACTGTATGTTTTAATACTTCAGGAAAGTTTTAAGTTTTGAAGTGCCAATCAGTGTGGATGTAAGCTAATTTGAGAGGTTATACAGCATTTAATTCTGACCTTTTGTTTTGTTGGTAATTACCTGGACCGATTCTACCAATGGAACCTAAGGATGCACTTATTAAGTTCTGACATTACATGATTACTCTGTCTTGCCATATCTATAATTTACAAGAAGGCAATAAATGCAGCTGATTTGTACAGAAGTCACCATATTTAGATGGGAATCTTCAGTTCTTACTATTAAAAGACTCAACGTGTGACCATCTTTATGCAGATCCATGTACTTCCTATAATAATGGCTGCATTTGCACAGAAATACAGTATCGGATGTCACACAACATCATCAGCGCAATGTTCGGAGTCTGAGATCACCTGAGGTGCAGAATGCTGGCCAATCTTTTTTTAAAGGGGTAATCACAAGCCAAAACCATGCCTTGTAAGTGAGTGTCCCGTTAAAAACATCCGAGATTGGCCGGCATCCTGCACCGCCGGCGATCTGGGACTCCATTACATCCCGCCGCATATGTGACTCATGGAAGCAACATTGTAGATTTACAATAGACAAATGTTTATTTATATTACTCTGTATTTTGTCTTTATGTAACTGTTATTATTCTTGGACTTACTATGGAAGAATCACGAAAGAGAAGGAGTCCAGGAATCACAGAAAGACATGGAAGAGTATCTTGAAGATGAAACGAAGTGAGATAAATAATTTTATTTTAATATCCAATTGGTCTAATGCAACTTGATTGAAGTGAGATAATTCACAGCAGTTTATGTCCAATTGGACAAGAGAGAAGACTTAGTGATGTGGTGATGATATTTGTAATCCAAATGATATGATGCTACTTAGTCACAGTAAGGAAATTTACTGCACATGTGCGACTTGGTTGCGATGAAGTTATCACGGCTGTAGTACTCCTAAACACTCTGAGCGTGAAGTAATGGTAACTGCCAGGGAGTAACGGTTTAGATGGTAATACCGCAGTAGATACAACAATTGTACTGGAAGTAGAGGCAACATAACAAGGCACTCAATACGATTCCACCGGATATACAGCAAGATTCTCCAGACAAAGCACGACCCAGCAACTTCACACTAGGCATAAATATATCCATTGCTTTGGAGCTGGTCAGATGAGCTTATAAATGAGAGTCCACCAATCAAACAGTATCAAGCAGGAGGAGTTTCCGACTGAAACAGCTAGAAGCAGCTGTAATGCTGCACGAGTTTCCTGACAGCATGGAAGATTCCCAACAACCCCTGCGGCAGTCTGCTGGCAACCAGAGATGCAGTTGCCCTGGTGTCCTGTTTGCCAAGGAACAATAGCTGATTGCCAGCCAGAAACTAGCATCTCCTGGCAACCACACAGAGCAAGCCAAGGCGGTTTATGAAAGTAATCTAATTAGGAAAACAATACATTCAATAGAAGAAAATGAAAACTGTAACATACTGTAGTTTCAGTTTATGGGTCTGAATTGTACACTATTACAGTAATACTTATTGCTGACATTTTTTTAATAGCTGTTACTTACAGTTTATGGGCCAGTCTTAGAATACTAAATATGCACATTGATGAAAATGCACTGGTTTCAGCATGAGGGCTTCTCAGTTGTTTAATAATTGGATGTGGCATTGGCATAATGATAAAGATGTGACTACTGTATGTCAGTTAATGCTGTTGCTAACACGTCTGCGTCCATCTCTAAATTAGGCCCAAGGTCTTCTATTAAGACAATGGGCCTAATTCACATCTGATCGCAGCAGCAAATTTGTTAGCAGTTGGGCAAAACCATGTGCACTGCAGGGGGGGGGGGCAGATATAACATGTGTAGAGAGAGTTAGATTTGGGTGGGTTATATTGTTTCTGTGCAGGGTAAATACTGGCTGCTTTATTTTTACACTGCAGTTTACATTTCAGTTTGAACACACGACTCCAAACGTTTTTCTTGTTACATCCTAGGAGAATTACTCCATCCCTAACTGTTTTTTCCCGGGAGCAGTGTGGTGAGAAGGGTTTTCTTCTTAAAAATTTCCATAGATGCCTTGGGTTTTAAAGTGGAACAAACCAACTTTTCAGGCAGATCAGGAAACATTATAGATTTTTACAATTTTGTGTATTTATAAAGATTCCTAGTTGGATCTCTTTTTGTGGGAAAAAAAGCAATTGTTAAGAAAGAGAAATGTCCTGTATTTAGATAAGCACAAACAGAACAAAAATGGACATAGCATTTACAAACATGTCTTCCTCTAAGCCTAGAGGTTCAGACTACTATGGAACATGAAAGTTCACTATGGAGATGCAGCATGAAAAGCTGAGGACAGTGATACAGATGACAATTCAAATCCTGATGAAGTGGATAGGGACATGAGTACAATAGGACAAGCTGTAAAGCAGCACGTGCATTCCATAATTTAGGGGAAAGTGTCTGCACATGACATGTTGAATCAAGGGGCTCATGAAAAGAATGAATCTGAGGCCTTCACTGTACAGTACCAATTGAGTGAATGCATGGACATTAATGAGTACATTGATAGGATGTTATCCATGTGTGAGCAAATGACATCTGTCTAGGTAGGCCATGTGGAGTTACAGATATGTTCTCACACATCTTGTCTAAAAAATGTCCTATGGTGTGGTGGGGCAAAACGCAATGGAAAATTACCCTTTGTTTTGCTATTAATCATGGGAGCATGCTCCCACTCCCATCTCTAGCATTCTTCCAATCCCATCTCTAGCAGCGGTCAGCACTTTTCTCCTTCTCCATGCGCTTTGCATATGCACCATGCCAGCCTGCTTGTGCCACGATTGAGGGAGCATGTGAACGCACCCTCCCTGTAAACAATGTTATACTGCGGCATATAGCCCGCAAAGCATTTACATCGTGGGCAACAACGCATAGGGACACATCTGTAGCAATGCTAATATTGCCAAATTTAATGAATTCAACTTCTTAGAGATGGTTTTGGAATCCATTGTGACCAAGATATCAATGGACTTGTGAGGACTAAACTGTGCTGATCTGTTGCAATTCCAAGAATGCATACCGTTTGAGACACCTAGATACCTGCAATTACCACTGCTTATGTCCACTGCTGTGTTACTGCTGTTAATCCCTGCATTACTACCACTGTGTTCCTCCATATACTGTTACTGCTGTTCACCAATAAAGCTAGCTACCTGGTTAAGGACTCTGAGTGTGGCCTGACAGTCACGTTCAACTCAGGTGTCACGACTCGCTAACCGATTCATCAACGTCATCTCTATAGACTGAACGCTCATGCTAGCTTTGCTGAGATGCTGGGCTGAGACGCTGGAGACATGTGAGACCCGGAACCAGAAGTGACGTGAGCCGGTTGACGGGCGCCGGGGGGACGAGCAGGATGCGCTCATGCAGGCCGTGGAGCCGGAGGAGCATTAGAGCGAAGAGTTGATCAGGCTCTCACTCTGAACCCAGGGGCCAAGCGGGGGCAGGGGCCAAGCGGAGCAGGCAGCAAGAGATTGTGCTGCTGCTGCTCCGTGAGTTGTGTTTGTGAGCCATGGACAAACAGGAGCAGGGGAGTGTGCTGCTCCTTGTGTGTGTATGTGTGTGTGTGAGAGTGTGAGCCGAGGTCTGAGCACTGAGTGTGCTGCTCCGGGGACTGAGTGAGTGTGTTATCTGGGAACTGAGTGTGAGTGTGGGCTTAGAACTGAGTGTGAGTGTGAGCCGGGGACTGAGCAGAACAGGCTGCAGGTGAGGGTGTGATTGTGTTACAGGTTAGAGTGCAACTGCTGCAGTCCTATTTGTGTGTGAGTGCTTGAAAGTGTGTGAGTGCTTGAAAGTGAATAAGAAAACCCTTGCACAGTGCTGCTACTAGGAAGATGTTTACAAAGTGGAAGAAATTCGCTGAGGGCAGGCCAGACGTGGGCCGGACATGCAAGTATCACACCTCTTAAACACTAAATTCTGTTTTTTTGTTTGTTTTTTTAATTATTCTTTTGACTGTTTTCCATTGATACACTCATACGTTTGTAAATTTACATTGCATTACCAAGTACTTTACTGTGTTGGAAATTGTCTCTTTCCACAGCTAGGATTTAGTATTATGTTCTGTAGCATAGTCCGAACTAAGTTGTATTGTAATACATAGTCGGTGTTGTCTGTATTAAATTGTATTGTTTTTATAAAGGTACAGGGAGTTAGAGTTTCTTTTTAGACATAATGGGGGAGTCCGTGGTTGGGAATCTCACTCAGTTCATGTTGTGTATGATGTATGCGCAAGTGGAGCAACCGGAACAGTGGGAATACATCTGCGCGAGGTGTATGCGAACGGTTGCCCTATAAGCCCAGGTAACTGATCTAGAGCAAACTGTTATGAGACTGAGGAGTATTCACAATCTCGAACTGAGCTTAGATAGAATGCTGGAGGAGTTGCAGGGTGGCCACCAGTAGAGGAGGACGTGGACAATCAGGTAGAAAGCTGGGTAACGGTTAGAAGGAAGAAGAAGAGGGGGAGGGGAGACAGGACATTTCTGACACTGCCAAACCCCAATAAATTTGCCCAACTGGACGAAGATTCTGGGGATTGCAATGAGGACATGAAGGCACTGGAGTATACCGCTCCCTCTAGCAACCAGAGGAGCAGTCCCTCCAGGACAAAGGGAAAAAAAGAAAGAGGGGTATCTAGTCAAATTGTGGTTGTAGGGGATTCTATTATCATAAAAAACGATAGGGCAATCTGCTACCGGGACCGCGATCGCCATACAGTCTGTTGTCTCCCGGGTGCTCGGGTACGGCACAATGCGTACAAGGTAGAAAGATTGTTGGGAGGGGCCGGGAATGACCCGGAGGTCTTGGTGCACGTTGGCACCAACAAAAAAGTTAGTTGAAGGTGGGATGTCCTTAAGAGAGATTATAGGGACCTAGGACAGAAATTAAAGGCAAGGACATCTAAGGTAATATTCTCTGAAATATTACCTGTGCCACGCACTAGTGCAGGAAGGCAAAGGGAGATTAGGGAGGTAAATGCATGGCTTAGAGACTGGTGTAGGAAGGAAGGGTTTGTTTTCTTAGAACACTGGGCGGACTTCTCAGTCAGGCACCATCTTTTTGGACGAGATGGTTTGCACCTGAATGAGGAGTGGGCAGTGGTGCTGGGGGAAAGGATGGTTAGAAGGTTGGAGGAGATTTTAAACTAGGTGCCTGGGGGGAGGGATTAGAACAAATTAGTTGGACAACTAGAGAGCAAAGAATAGTGGGATGTATTAAGTATAATGGGGTGGAGAGGGGGGAAGGAGTGAAAGAGTCAGCAATGGTAATTTAAGGGATACCATGGTTCCTAAGGAAATGTCATGTTTAACAGAACTTGCGGATCAGGGAATTAATAAACTTAAGTGTATGATTGCAAATGCAAGAAGCCTAACAAATAAAATGGGGGAATTCGAGGCAATTGCACATAATGACCATTATGACATAATAGGCATTACTGAGACATGGTGGGACGATTCTCACGACTGGACGGCAAACATCGAGGGATACACTCTCTTCAGGAGAGATAGGATTAATTAAAAGGGAGGGGGTGTTTGTCTCTATTTTAAACCATTCTTAAAACCATATTTAAAGGAGGTCAGTTACGAGGGGACTGGAGATAACGTAGAGTCATATGGGTTGAGATTTCGAGTGGGGGTAAAGATACAAAAAAAACTTTTAATAGGGACATGCTATAAACCGCCAGATATTAGTGTGGATGATGAATTTCTACTCTTGCAGCAAATCGAATAAGCTGCAGGTATGGGGGATGTCGTTATTGTTGGGCACTTCAATTACCCGGACATAAACTGGAACACCGAAATAGTAAATACAGCTAGGGGTAACAGGTTCTTAAACATGCTAAAAGATCATTACTTGTCACAGGTAATTGAGGAGCCAACTAGGCAAGGGGCTATACTGGACCTAGGACTAACAAATAATGAGGAAATAATAACAAATACTAAAGTAGAGGAGACCCTAGGAAATAGCGATCACAATATGATCACATTCGATATCAGCTTTCAAAAACAACAATATAAGGGTTTAACCAAGATTTTTAACTTTAGGAAAGCAAATTTCACATTGCTGAAAAGAGCAATGAAGGAGATTAATTGTGAAATTGTATTTCATGGTAAGAATACTGCTGAAATGTGGGATATTTTTACAACTGCGCTCAGTAAGTACACTAATTTATACATTCCCAAAGGAAACAAAAACAGAAGTAGGAAATCCAAACCGATGTTGCTTAATAAAAAGGTCAAGGAACAAATGGATAAAAAGAGGCGTGTTTTCAAAGCATTTAAGTCTGATGGAAAGGTGGAATCATTCCAGTTCTACAAGGAATGTAAAAATAAATGCACAAAAGCGATCAAAAAAGCTAAAATAGAAAACAAAAAACAAATCGCAAAGGATAGTAAAACAAACCCGAAAAAGTTCTTTAAGTATATAAACGGTAAAAGGTTGAAAAGGGAGAATATTGGGCCCTTAAAGGGTAAGCTGGATGTCAAGAATAGAGCATACATAAATTATAATAATGACCCATTGCTTGGTACTTTCTTAAACGAGGGAGTAATCCGAGAGAGACTGAGTAAAATTAAGATAAATAAATCTCCTGGGCCGGATGGACTCCACCCCAGGGTTCATATGGAACTCAACGTAGAGATATTGAAACGTCTGTATTTGATCTTCAGCATGTCAATTAGAGCAGGAATGATACCAAAGGACTGGCGTATAGCAGAGGTAGTCCCAATATTTAAAAAGGGTATTAAAACGCTCCCCGGGAACTAAAGACCGGTTAGCTTGACATCTATAGTGGGGAAAATAGGTAATGTATATTAAGGGATAGCATTCTAGAGTACTTTGATACCTCCAAGGTTATTACTAGGAATCAACATGGATTTGTGAAGGACAGGTCATGTCAAACTAACTTAATAAGCTTCTACGAGAAAGTGAGCAATAATATTGATAAGGGTCAAGCAGTGGATGTGATCTTCTTAGACTTCTCTAAGGCTTTTGACAAAGTTCCACACAGGAGACTAATCCTCAAACTAAGAGAGAATGGGGTGGGAAATACTATCTGTACTTGGGTGAGTAATTGGCTGTTTAATAGGGAACAGCGAGTGGGGGTTAATGGGATGTACTCTGAATGGGCTTCAGTACTCAATGGAATACCTCAGGGCTCAGTACTCGGGACATTGCTATTTAATATATTCATTAATGACCTAGGTGAGGGACTGGAAAGCACAGTGTCAATTTTCGCAGATGACACTAAATTATGTAGAATAATTAATTCAGACAAGGATGTTGAGTCTCTACAGAAATTTAACTAGACTGGAGGGCTGGGCAGACAAATGGGGAATGAGGTTCAATGTAGACAAATGTTAAGTTATGCACATTGGGACTAAGAACAATCAGGCAGCTTATAAATTAAATGGGGAAAATGTAGGGATAACGGTAGTTGAAAAGGATCTGGGTGTGCTCATTGATAATAAACTTGGTAACAGTTTGCAATGTCAAAATACAGCAACAAAGGCTAATAAGGTGTTACCATGCATAAAACGGGGTATGGAGACAAGGGATGAGAGTGTAATCCTGCCACTGTATAAATCATTGGTGCAGCCACACCTGGAATATTGTGTGCAGTTTTGGGCACCGTACTATAAAAAAGATATGGTTAAGGGGTTAGAGGAATTGGACTATGAGGAAAGACTTAAAAGGCTTGATACTGTATGTTCACACTGGAAAAGAGGCAACTGAGAGGGGACATCATTAATATTTATAAATACATTAAGGGACAATACAAGGATCTACCAAACAATTTGTTTACCAAAAAACACTATAATAGGACACGAGGACACCCACTGAGGTTAGAGGAGAAATAATTCCATACCCAACGGAGAGAAGGATTCTTCACAGTAAGAGCAGTAAGGATTTGGAATCCTCTACCAAAGAAGGTAGTAATGGTGGACACAATCAATAAGTTTAAATATGGGTTAGATAAATTCCTAGCTGAAAAAAATATCCAGGGATACAGCATTTAATTAATATTTAAAAATAATAATAAAAATAATGTACAATAGGTTGAACTCGATGGACATTTGTCTTTTTTCAACCTCAACAACTATGTAACTATATCCACTGTGCACCCTTCAGTATTTTAACGCACATCCCAAATGGCACCAATTTAACAATAATTAGTGTATTTTACACTATACAAACAGATGAAGCTCTCTCCAATAATGTACAGATTTACAATAATATAGACATAGTTTTTCTTGACCTAGATGGATTTAACTCTCCTTAAATTAATACTTTATTTGTGAACAAGGTTCAGTCTCATATTACACTTGATTAATTGTCTAAATCCCCCCCCCCCTAATTTGAGGGTGTATGATCCCAGTAACTTGTTGGCTAAATCTGTCTTCAAGCCCCTTTCTCTAGGCATCAGTAGTAAGCCTCATTTATACACTGGTGGAAAACCAGTGGATGAGTAGTTAGATTTTAGCCTCATTGGCAAACAAGCAGGTAGACCAATGATACCCAGGTTACACACAAGCCAGTAGTCAGGCATACACTAGGTTGGTACATCTGCAGGTATTATGTAATCCAGAGGGATCAAGGTAAGGTCGCAAACACTGAGCATGCATAATATTCAAGCATAGTTTACAATAATCTTGGAGTGTCAATTTATAGTGTAACCTAGGAAACATGATTGAACATAGATTCCTCAGAGTAAGTCATGTCTACCTTGTAGAAATACATTTACTAAGTCCATAAACAAAGTTTTAGGTACACATGAACTCATGTAGCCTTCAATATATCCTGGGTTCTTGGATAAAAACTACAAATCCCTATGCCATTGGACGATGAGTACGCTTAGATCATTGGCTTTTCTGAAGTTGTGGGTAAAAGTCCCAGTATGGAATTGCATGAAGGCCACATGTTTCCTGATCCTACTACAGTGTAGAAAATAAATAAAATACTAAAGGAAAAACATAAAAATATCCAAGTTTATTGAATATAATCTTTATTAGTCTTAATCATTATATAACAAATTGTATATTTTTGATTGTCCTTGTGTTTGTAGTGTTATTTCCTAATTGTCTATGCCTCAAGAGTATAGAAAATGCCAATTATTCCCCACAAGCCAAGATTTTGTGACCTGAACAGAGATATTTTGAAATGTTCTTATTTTCCAGGACATTTCTGATACTTGAGTGCGGTTGCAACATGGGGGCAGCAGAGCGTTCCAACTCTGCCAGAGGGAAGCCCAATATCACCGCTTTCACATCGCAAATATGCCGGGTTTGGTTGCCATAGGGGGCGGGGATCGTGGCATCATCGGGTGCGGGTGTGGAGGCAGTGCTGGGAGATGAGATCATCTCTGAGCTGCCTCTCCCTATGCAGTGATCGGGACCTGGGTCGCATTGACCTGGCAACCCATTCACACTGCACCTGACCCGGTTTTCAACCCAGGAACAACACTGCTATATTCCCGAGTTGAATTACCGGGTCAGGCGACCCAGGAATTCGACATGGTCCCTTTCACACCGCAGAGCGACCTATGCCTATAGCAATATACCGGGTCAATACCGGGTTATTTGTATGGTGTGAAAGGGGTATAACACTGACTGTAACTTCAAATGCTGCTTCATATTGCCATGAGTTTGTGGGAATGGTAAGCCCACCATGGATCAGCAGGGTGTATATCCCAGCTGCCACCAGGACAGAGTGTTCAGCCACATCCCTGCTCTACAGACAAACTATAGGACTGTGCTTCTTACCCAGGTATGGACATTTAATGCACAATACAATATTCCATTTAAAAATTATGACACCGGCCGGTATCACATAAGATACAATATAAGTTCCTTAATTGACAATAAAACACTGGATTTCATGCACCCATATAGTCAATACACTATTCCATATAATTATTCTTGGAAATATATGCTTTCAGAAGAATATACGAATGTTAGTGTAAAAGTCCAGACATATAATCTATGTAAGCCATGCAGGGGTTAATAAAATCCAGCCATAAATGAGCATGCAGGTATTAGTATAATCATTAGTCTCTGGTTTGAACCTTTAGCTCCATGCAATGTCCTGCTAACGGTTTGATAAGTACACTGCAGGCATCCCTGCAATGTACAGCAAATTACAACCAGCGATCCTCTAATTGTTAGTTGTATCAAAGAAGTACAATGGTACCAGAGTGCAATCCTTAGATCCCCTTAGCACTGGGGTCCATGTACAGGCAGCTTTCTCTTCCCATTTTAAGAAGGGGACAAAAGGCTACTAAGGCAAATTAGTAAATCGGAAAACCCGGAATTAAATTTGAGTCAGACTAGGTTGCTGTCGTGCTACACTAGGCAGAAATACCTCAGGGACTATCTGGTTAAACCAGATTTTACCAGATATGTGTCTTTGCTTAGCAATATTAGACCTAAGGGTTGTGTTAGGGGCACTTGTACCACCTATCAGTATCTTATTAGTGGCAATACATTCCAGCATCCGCTGAAGGGACGCACTTTGCACATTAACTTTACCCTTACTTGTAGCTCACGGTACGTGGTCTATCAATTGCTGTGCCCCTGTGAGCTGTGATACATTGGGAAAATGGAACGAATGTTCAAGGAGTATATGGCAGCCCATAGGTCGGCAATAAAATCAG
Source organism: Pseudophryne corroboree (assembly GCF_028390025.1). Taxonomy (NCBI): domain Eukaryota; kingdom Metazoa; phylum Chordata; class Amphibia; order Anura; family Myobatrachidae; genus Pseudophryne; species Pseudophryne corroboree. The sequence continues at coordinate 153,266 of NW_026970059.1, forward strand.
CGATTAGTAAGGGTTCCGGTGACCAGCTGGTGGCTAGGCATTTCAGCCAGGCGCAACATCCATTGGTATCATTACAATATCGGATGATCGACCATGTGCCGTCAATATAGCGTGGTGGCGATCGTGGGCATAAATTGATACAACTTGAAACTAGGTGGATCCACCGCTTGGGTACTCTACTGCCCAAGGGTCTCAATGAACAGCTAGGTTTGAGCAGTTTTATTTAATCTAGAAGTTGTACTGCACTAGTGTTTCTGACTCAGTGTCAGCACTGTTTGGTTTTAGTGAGTATTTACATAATCTGTGGTTACTTATGGTAGCGCTGAGGGTTAGGCCTATGGTTTAAACAATATAGGGTCATCAACATGCATTAATGATACTGTTTTTTTAACCCTAACTTGCTTGATTATACATTGTATTGTTTCTATGTAGGTTGCCAGGGTTACGGACACAGGTGGATGACATCAGGTATATGGACGTCATGGGTATGCGCCTATAGAACGGGCAGGTGATCCTATTTCTGGGAGTGCAGGTGCACGGGGATTGACACTTGTTAAATAGGTGAGTGTGTTTAATATATTTTTGTGACCTGATGAAAATGCTAGCGTAAACAGCATTGAAACATTGTCTCTATTGATCAAGTATTGTCTCTGATTTACCCATCGCTTGGAGTGCCGCACCTTCCGTTGTGTATGCTACCTTTTCCATGTAGGCACCCGGCGCAGTTTATACATCTATTGCAGAGAGCCATACTTTTGGATGTTATATATATATATATATATATATATATAAACTGGCTGTGGGTGGCCCGGCACTCCTATGAGCCTGAAGTATAGCTGCTGCGGTGCCCTCCGGGTGACCGAGGTCACAATATGTAGCGTGGATGTGCGCTACATATTGCAACCGTTGCAATGGTCTAAATAAATGACCTGATTATTCATATTGAAGAGTCTGTTTGAGTGCCGCCGCACATCCACGCTATATATATATATATATATATATAATTCGCAGAGTTTTGCCCGGCACTCCAGTATCCCCCAAGGTATAAATGCTGTGGTGCCTTCCCAGTGACCAGCAGGTCACAAAACAAAATAGCAAAAGAACTTGGCGGCACTCCTCAGACTTTCTATATATATATATATGTCTGTTTATTCAGGGGTCTGCCCTAGTGTTAAAAAATAAAACTAATAATTTATATAAAAAAATATAAACTGTATGTATATATATATATATATATTTATTTATTTATTTTTCAAACTGATTTATATTATGTTTTGCAGAAGAAAAACAACAGGCAGTATGTAATGTACTGATAATCAATGCAGGTCATGCAGAATGAAAAGAGATCACATAATAAGTGGGATAAATAAGTTCAGACCAAATAGTAAAATACATAAAATCTGTCAGAATGAGGGAAATTGAAATGGGGAGGATAATATCAGTATCCGAGAGAGCGGGGAAACACTAGACAAGGGGGGAGGGAAGAAGGCAGAGGGAGAGTAAGGTGGGTATAAGCACAAACATAGTGATTATGAGGGAAGAATGAAAGTAGTAATCATGCAAAAGTAGAAAAGAAAAGGATAGAGGAGGAGAGAAGAGGAGTAAAATGGAGGGAGAAGAGATTTAAAATATAAATAAGTCACTTGACCATCCTCCAAGAGGAATTTTCAAAGGCCGAGGTTATCTTAGATTGAGTAGCGTGATCCAACGTAGACATATAAGGGCCCCATTTTTTAAAGAAACTGGCAAGGCTGGAGTAACCAGTGAGAACGGTTAATCTATGGTCAAAATATAAGTATTGTAACATAACCTTAAAGACTTTGGACAAAGAAGGGGCAGTCCTGGCAAACCAATGCTTCAAGATGGCCTTTTTTGAAATAGTGAAAAGCATAGTTAGCATGGGGAAAAACAATTTAACACCTATAACATGTTCCCATACAGAAAAATGTATACACAAGCATGCCAGGGGGTCAGGTCGAAGAGAAACATAGAAATGCTTAATGATAAACAGAAAGAGTTTGTTCCAAAAACGCCTAATCTTGGTACAATTCTAGAAACAGTGGTAGAACGTGGCTCTAGCCTCTGTACATTTGGGGCATCTATCGGAAGCTGTAGGGTCGATAAATGCTTGGATACAAAGAGATAGATAAGCTCTGTGAATAGATATGATGTGAACTTCTTGCAGGTAAGCTGAGCTCAAAGTAGTCATGGTGCGGTGGTAATGCCGTAATAGGGAGTCATAGGAAACAATACCCGGGATATCCATTTGCCATGAGGCAACTAATTTATGTAGACAGGGATTAGAGGGTAAATTCACTATAAGAATGTAGATTTGTTTAATTTTATAGAGGTGGGATTACCAGTATTTAAGGACCTTCACTAGAGGAGAGGATGGAGCAGGGAGATAGGATTCAAGTTTCAGTGAGGTTAGTGTCTAGTTTGGAGGAAAATAAAGAAGTGGGAGAACGGAAGGGAATACCTGTCTCTCAGCATAGCAAACTGGGTAATATGGCTTCCCGGATCAAAAACCTGGGTAGTGGAGCATAACCCCCTCACACGCCACTGGAGGAACAGAGCATTATGAAGAGAAAGAGTGAAAGATGGGTTCCCCCATAAAGAAACATGTGGGGAAGCAGTGTGTTCACTCCTCAATTTTTGATGTAATTTCACCCAGCTAAAGTAAGTATCCTGAAACAGAGGGTGTTCCAGGATAGAGGGAGGGATAGAAGACTTCTTTGTACGTAAAAGAGCACAGGGGAAAAGGGTCAAAAAACATTACTATCCAAGGCCAAATCAGTATAAGTACTTTTGCCCAGAAGCCAGCCAGCAGCATAGCGAAGGAAGAACAGTAGGAGAGAAAGTCAGGGACACCAGCACCGCCAACAGATTTATCCATCACAAGCTTCACATAGGCAATTTTTGGTTTCTTCCCTTGCCACAGAAAGCGCGTCATTGCTCTACATAGTCGGAGCTCATCCGAATCACGGAGGCGAATTGGGAGTGATTGCATAATGTAGAATATTTTAGGAAAAATCACAGATTTAAGGACAGCAATCCTGCCTAGCAAAGAAAGAGGAAGGGTAGCCCATCCTTCTAACCTGGCAATCATAGCAGAAATAACAGGGGAAAAGTTCAAATCATAAATATGAGACATATCTCGGGAAATATTAACCTCTAAATATTTAAAATGTGACTGAGTAATCGTGAAACGGGAGGTGAGTGTGAGGGAGGAGAGTGGAGGAGGGGGAATATGTACAGGCAATAATAAAGATTTGGTGACATTGATCCTATAGCCTGCTGCCTTCCCAAAATCTGAAATCAGACACAAAATTTCCGGGACTGAAGAAAGCGGGTCAGAGACAAATAGCAGCATGTCATCAGCGAACAGAGCAACCTTAAGCTCAATGTCACCAACATGAATACCCATATATTCTGTAGATAACTTAAGGGCCATAGATAAGGGTTCCAGGGCAATGGCAAAGAGGAGTGGGTACAGTGGGCTGCCCTGACGTGTTTCTTTTTCTATGATGAAAGGATCAGAAAGAAAGCCATTACAGGAGATCTGAGTTGCTGGTAATGAGTATTAGGTTTGGATGATATGGATAAAGGCATCCGTGAAATGAAAGCGATGTAAAGTGGTATATAGGTGTGGCCAGTCAACAAGGTCAAAGGCTTTCTCTGCACCTAGGGAGAGGATATCATTACCGGTGGGGGAGACAGAATGTTGACAGGGCTGCAATTACCTTCCTCACATTGACCACCGAGTGCCTGCCGGATATAAAGCCTGTTTGGTCAGGGTGAACAATGTGTGGAAGTATGATCTTGAGGCGATCTGCTAGAATCTTAGCTAGTAATTTATAGTCGATATTTAACAAATATATCGGTCGGCAGGAGCCGGGGAGGGATAAATCCCTACCAGGTTTGGGAAGCAATTTGAGAATAGCTGAGTTAAAATGCGGGGGTGGGGCATCAGCTGACAATAAAGAATTGAATACGGCAACGAGAATAAAGCCAATTTTAGGAAGGAGGAGTTTATAGAATTTGCTGCTGTATCCATCAGGGCATGGTGCCTTGTTGGGCTTCAACTGTTTAATTGACAGCTGTATCTCATCTAAGGTGATCGGGGCTTGGAGTAGAGATGCCATGTCATCTGTAAGAGAAGGGAAGGGCAAAGCGTCCCAGAAAGGAGGAAGACTGGAGTCTTCAAAAGTATGATCAGAAGAAGGGGAAGAAGGAGGGGGAGATGTGTGAGCCAGGGAAGGAGGCCGCTCAGAAAAGGCATGTAAACATGTAAAGCATTGTCAGGTACCACTGAGGAATAAAGATGCATAATTTGAGCAATTTGTTTGTTTGTAGAGGTCAGTGTGCCCTGCTGCATACGGAGGGGGTGAACAACTGCAGGGGAGAAGGAACCTCACAGCAGGTAAGAAAGTAAGCATCCGGACTTGTTGCCAAATCTGTGGAACCTGTGATGGATCAAAAACAGGAATCTATCACGCATCTCAGTCAAGAACTCATCGAAATGAGTCTTGGAAAGAAGGAATGCTTGTTTCGTGGCGGGCGGAGGGGGCCAGTTTGTATAGCTGAAAGGCTTTGGACAGAGAGTCTTGGAGCGATAGGTATAGTATTGTGCAGAGCATTTCTTAATTGAAGCTGCATTGATCAAAATAATTGCTCCTGAGTGCAGCTTTTGCCGACATCCAAAATAAAGAAGGATCTGACAGTATATGCTCAGAGTTAGTTATGCAAAAATCATCCCATGCAGCATCCAAGAAGGATTAAAATGTAGAAGAGTGACACAGTCTGGAGGGGAACTTCCACAATTTAGATGAGCCCTGTTCATTGGGGAAAGCGAGATGGCCAGGAGCTACTCCTCGCTCCCTGGCCCGCAGCGGCTGCGTATGACATCACGCAGCCGCTGCGGCCCGCCCCCTGTCCGGTCCAGCCACGCCTGCATTGGCTGGATCGCGCCTACGAAACAGCGGCCAAACGCCGCCATTTCGCCCCCTCCTGCCCTTTGATTGCCTCATCAGCATTTACGTGCAAAGTTTTGAAAGGGAGGGAGCAGCTAACCAGGATAACTACACCACAAGCTCTGGAAGTGTAGGAAGAGGAAGCCAACGCAGACCACCCGAACATACCCAGTTTCGCCATCTCAGGGGGAGTCAAGTGTGTTTCCTGGATAAATGCCACATCCACACCGCTTTTCTGCAAATAGAGCAGAAGTTTCCTCCTCTTTGCCGGATAATTAATTCCACTGACGTTCCACGTAGCGCAGTGTAGACTAGCCATCAATCAAGGGAACAGGAAAAAACAAAAATAAAAAGGCTGCCAGTACATAAACCCGATACAATATGTCATCATCCAACATCCCTGCAAAGCAGAAAGTAGTGCATAATGGGACAGGTAGAAAAAATGGGAGAATAGGAAAACAACAAGAGGGAAGAGGGAAGTGGGGGAAGACAGAGATAAGAGAAGGCAAGCAAACGCATGCGTTTGATGCAAAACTTCCTAAATACAAAAAGAGAAATAACATAGCAACAGGTACACTCATCCAGCAGGAAACAACAGATCCATTCCTACCCCCCAGTGAAGGGAGTAATGATACTAAGGCTAGAAGACCTCCACAGTGAACATTGAGAAAGAATGAATAAACATATAAAATATGTTTCCTAATAACCAACAAAATGCTGTAAATATATACATAGACATAAAACATTAAATGGGTGTACCGCCAATGGTATACGAGCAGAGGCGGGCGTTGGAACCGTCATGATCAATCATAGGGGGTCATTCCGAGTTAATCGTAGTTGTGCAAAAGTTTGCACAGCTACGATCAACTTTCCTGACATGTGGGGGGACGCCCAGCATGGGGCTAGTCCGCCCCGCATGTCAGTCCGGTCCCCCCTCGCAGAAGTGCAAAGGCATCACACAGCGGCGATGCCTTTGCACTTCAGGAGTAGCTCCCGGCCAGCGCAGCTTTAGCGAGATGGCCAGGAGCTACTCCTCGCTCCCTGGCCCGCAGCGGCTGCGTATGACATCACTCAGCCGCTGCGGCCCGCTCCCCGTCCGGTCCGGCCACGCCTGCATTGGCCGGACCGTGCCTACGAAACAGTGGCCAAACACCACCATTTTGCCCCCTCCTGCCCTTTGATTGCCTCTGCCTGTCAATCAGGCAAAGGCGATCGCTGTCCTGCCATGACCGTCGGCCGTTCCGCATGCGCAGGCGCACAAAGGCGCCGGGGCATGAGCAGCAGGGACCCGTTCGCTCTGCTGCGTGAAAACGCAGCGAGCGAATGGGTCGGAATGACCCCCATAGTCAGTAATGGAGAGAAGACGATAGCATGTCAGTAGGCCAGGAAGAGATGCTGTATGGGGCAATAGGTATTACCCTACAGAGTTGGAGATGTCAGTGTCCTTGGCTTGGGAGAGCTCCTGGAGGTAGGCCATAGCATCAGGTAGATTGGAGAAATCTTTGAAAGAGGATCCATCATATACACGGAGCCTGGTGGGATACACTAATCCAAATTTGCGACCCTCAGCCACAAGACGGGAACAAACAGGGGAAAAGGACTTCATAGCCCTTGACAGCTCAGCAGAATAGTCCTGAAAAATATATAGCTTGTTACCTTCCCATGATAAGGTTTTAGACTTGCGGGAAGCTGACCATATTTTAATTTTATGCAGATAGTTTAAACAGCGGAACAGAGTAACCCGGGGTCTCGGCCTGTTAGGGGTCGGTGTTGGGCCCACCCTGTGAACCCTCTCGATAACAATGTCTTGGCAAATCACCTCTATGCCTAAGAGCAAGAGGAGGGTGTTGCGGGCAAATGGGCCAGAGCTGTCTCTTTAATAGATTAAGGCACGCCAACCAGCCTAATGTTATTATGACACTATCTATTCTCTAACTCGTCGATCTTGTTCCAAAGCTGATAGTTTTCAGTAGTGAGGCGTTCTACAGAGTGCTGCGGATCACTAATATCATGGGAGACTAGACCAAGCTGTTGTTCATTAACAGTGACCCTGTGATTCAATTGCTGCAACTGACCAGTGATGTCAGCTACTGCTTTAGAACGGAGAGGGGTCAAAGTGGCTGTAATGGCTTAAATCACCTCTCTGTAAGTGATAGGGGTGTCAAAGCCCAGACTCACATGCCCTCCAAAAGATGGTCCCTCAGCCGCAGGTTTCTTATGTAAAGGGAGAGCGCTCTCAGCAGCGGCGTCCGGCGCCATCTTCCCTGCTGCGTGCCTTTTCTCCTGGCTTGTAAAAGGTGAGTGCTGGGGAGCGGGGAACAGAACTAAGAAACGGAGCTCCTCACTCCATCAAGCCGGAACCAGATGTCATATATATATTTCAATTAACAAAATATTAGTTTGATTTTTTAACACTGGGGCAGACCCCTGAATGCACCACCAGAGCACTCCTTTACAGATACAGCAGCCCCTGGATGTATACTGGGTACAGCACAATAAAAAAAATTATATACGGTAGAAATATATATATATAAAAAGAATGAATGGGATGGCATTAAGGTTATTGTTGCAATCAATTATATGCAGGATATGATACTGCATAGATAAACAAAGACACATATATCTATGCAGTATCACATTATGATGACGGTGCACATGGGCACCGAAACATTGATGGTTTGATATAATATTCTGTGGAAGTTTTTTTTTTATAGAATTGTTTGCAACAAAAACCTCTGAGTGGAGGGCGTGGCCTGGCTGCTGTGGAGAAAGGATGCACTGCAGAGGAGCCCTGGAAATTTTGGCTCCTTTCCCCTGGTTACTGGCTCTCTCTACATACCTGACGCTCACAGGATTCCCTCCTGCTGCGGGTGGGCGCCAGGTGTCACTCTGCTGGGTCCATGGCGGTGGGGATTGGTTGCGTGCGTTCCCTCAGCTTGCGGCCTTCTCTCTCCTCAGAAGCTGGGACTAAATTTGGAGACCTACCCGGGCCGGACTTCCGGAAGGATGGTATATGCGCAATGATACTTCTGTCCGACATTCACATTTGCCCATTGTCTCCTGGGGTGTCTCTGAGGGCCGCCTGTGGCCACAGCACCCGTTATTTAAGTATCAAGCTTGTTTGCAGCTGGGAGATTGCAGAAGGGAGTTCTGCTTGGAGGGGAGCTGAGGGCTGATGGTGGCTATCTTGGAGTTGAGAGCTGCTGCTATTGGTGTGTTTTCCTGTGCAGGTGACCTTGCCTTAGGCAGGACAAGGACTGGTGCTTCTTCCCTGCTGATACTCAACTTTATCCACTGTTGCCTATTGTCCATGATGTGGCTATAACACTCTCCTAGCTGTTGGATACAAAGAAGATCCTCTTATGCTGTGTGAGCAGTCTACTGGCTGAAATTGTCTGTGCTCCTCTTACATCTGCTTTTTCTATACGCAACCCTGCTGGGAACCCTACATGTGATTATGTTTTGATAGGAGTTTGATGCGTGTTACCCTTTCCATGCCTTCACCCGGGTATATCATGTCACTGTTCAAAAAAATAAAGGGAACACTTAAACAACACAATGTAACTCAAAGTCAATCACACTTCTGTGAAATCAAACTGTCCACTTAGGAAGCAACACTGATTAACAATCAATTTCACATGCTGTCGTGCAAATGGAATAGACAACAGGTGAAAATTATAGGCAATTAGCAAGACACCCCCAATAAAGGAGTTGTTATGCAGGTGGTGAACACAGACCACTTTCAGCTCCTATGCTTTCTGGCTGATGTTTTGGTCACTTTTGAAAGCTGGCGGTGCTTTCACTCTAGTGGTAGCATGAGACGGAGTCTACAACCCACACAAGTGGCTCAGGTAGTGTAGCTCATCCAGGATGGCACATCAATGCGGGCTGTGGCAAGAAGGTTTCCTGTGTCTGTCAGCATAGTGTCCAGAGCATGGAGGCACTACCAGGAGACAGGCCAGTACATCAAGAGACGTGGAGGAGGCCGTAGGAGGGCAACAACCCAGCAGCAGGACCACTACCTCCTCCTTTATGCAAGGAGGAACAGGAGGAGCACTGCCAGAAATCTATAAAATGACCTCCAGCAAGCCACAAATGTGCATGTGTCTACTCAAACGATCAGAAACAGACTCCATGAGGGTGGTATGAGGGCCCGTCGTCCACAGGTGGGGGTTGTACTTACAGCCCAACACTGTGCAGGACGTTTGGCATTTGCCAGAGAACACCAAGATTGGCAAATTCGCCACTGGTGCCCTGTGCTCTTCACAGATGAAAGCAGGTTCTCACTGAGCACATGTGACAGACGTGACAGAGTCTGGAGACGCCAAGAAGAACGTTCTGCTGCCTGCAACATCCTCCAGCATGACTGGTTTGGCAGTGGGTCAGTAATGATGTGGGGTGGCATTTCTTTGGGGGCCGCACAGCCCTCCATGTGCTCACCAGATGTAGCCTGACTGCCATTAGGTTCCAAGATGAGATCCTTAGACCCCTTGTGAGACCATATGCTGGTGCGGTTGGCCCTGGGTTCCTCCTAATGCAAGACAATGCTAAACCTCATGTGGCTGGAGTGTGTCAGCAATTCCTGCAAGACGAAGGCATTGATGCTATGGACTGGCCCGCCCATTCCCCAGACCTGAATCCAATTGAGCACATCTGGTACATCATGTCTCGCTCCATCCACCAACACCACGTTGCACCACAGACTGTCCAGGAGTTAGCAGATGCTTTAGTCCAGGTCTGGGAGGAGATCCCTCAGGAGACCATCTGCCACCTCATCAAGAGCATGCCCAGGCATTGTAGGGAGGTTATACAGGCACATGGTGTCCACACACACTACTGAGCCTCATTTTGACTTGTTTTAAGGACATTACATCAAAGTTGGATCAGCCTGTATTGTTTTTTTCCACTTTAATTTTGAGTGTGACTCCAAATCCAGACCTCCATGGGTTAATAAATTTGATTTCCATTGATAATTTTTGTGTGATTTTGTTGTCAGCACATTCAACTATGTAAAGAACAAAGTATTTAATAAGAATTTTTCATTAATTCAGATCTAGAATGTGTTATTTTAGTGTTCCCTTTATTTTTTTGAGCAGTGTATAATGGCTCTCCACTGGAATTAGCATACTAGTGTGCTTTCTGTGACTCTGACACACTAACATTATCTATCACATTATATCTGTCTGCCTATTGTGTATTGTCTTGAAATGCCTGCTAAGAGACTTAAAGGCACACTCCCGCCTCTGGTGACCTTCCCTGCCCAAAGACCAGCCTGTTCTTCTTCATCATCTGCATGAAGTCACACTCCAACGAGTTGATCCAGTTCTACAGTGAAAGGTGCAGGTCACTCTTTATTGGTCAAATAAGTGAACCCTAACTCCATGGATACTCTTACTGTCAAGACATTGTGTCAGGTCCTAGCAGCCTTTAAATCAGAGCTAGTAGGGAAAGGGAAAGGGATACTACTGCACTAGCATATTATAGAAAAGTTCCAAATTAGAACAAAAGAAACCCCTAGTTATATTCTATATCAGATATTTGAATTATATTGGGGGTGCTGCCACTGAATATATTGTTGCCAATTTATAGTTATGCACAAAAAAAAAACAGAGAAGGATTGGACTTGAAGTGGCGCACTTAAACATTAAATTGATAAATAAAATAAAACTTTTATTAGAGTATATTTGTTAAAAAGACCTGTAGCTGTGAAATATTAAAACCAAAAACATATAAATTGACAAAACAAAGTGTGATATGTGTGAATAAAAACACACACTGTGCTAACTGTGTAGTGCTACACATATATAATATATTATAGGTTCTATGACCCTTGAATCAAATTATATGCGTTTTTAGGCTGAGTGCCCAATGGCGCTTTGAAGTCACTGATCAGTTGTACTAGATAGGCTTAATGAGGGTACTGTAAAGTGCAATATTCCAATAGAAAGCTCCCCTTCAGTTTGGGCGCTGTGACCCCTCACTTATGTGCAATCATATGCTTGTAAAGCTATGAGTCAGTGTTTATCCTCACTAATGATCTCAATGTAATTAGCTGTTCTCAATCAATTTACAGCAGGTAATAACTGAAGTCAGTATCACTTTAAGTGAATAATCTGTTTGGGCGCTATGACCCCTCACTTATTTGCATTCATATGCTTATACAGCTATGAATCTGTGTTTCTCCTCGCTAGTGATCTCAATGTAATTGGCTGTTCTTAATCAATTTACAGCAGGTAATACCTGAAGTCAGTGTCACTTTAAGTGAATGATAATTTATGTTCACTTATATGCTTATACAGCTATAGATCAGTGCTTCTCCCCACTAGTGATCTCAATATAATAAGCTGTTCTCAGTCGATTTACAGCAGGTAATTAGTAAAGTCAATATCACTTTAAGTGAGTAATCACAATGTTCATTAGTGATATTGTTAATGAGAGACACTGTAATGTCCAAAAATGTCCCTATATATATTTGTCAAAGGGCCCAGCCCATGCATTCACTAATGGTTAGGCAAACCAATGTAGCGGCTGGCCACACACCCTCTGAATACTGACCACACCCCTAAACATGGGCCCCTATCATTGCATTCCCTGGGGGGCCCTTCATGCCCCAGTCCGACACTGAGTCCTGGGGTTAGATAAAGAAAACATCTCTTAGGTAATTAAACAAGCAGTATAAGTTTAAAATTATCCGGGGCTCAGAACATGTGACTAAATGTCACATGATCTGAGCTCCGGCTGCATCATATCCGGAAGCAGCCAATTAAAGAGCAAAAACATAAAAGGCACAGAGATCATCATATCACACATTATGCAAGTGTGATAGTAATACAAAGCATCATGGGAGAAGTAGTAATAATTGAGAGACATCTCCCAAGGATTTAACATAGTGTTTAGCTTAAATCCGTGCCACATCACATCTCAAATAATAAACTGATATAATAAAAGGAATAATACAAATAATAATAACAACAGCAATGTTCTTCTATTCACATGTATCTTCACTACTAGTACCCCCAGTGCTTCATGGAATTTGTAGTCTTAGGTTTGGATTGAGAAGGCATCTCCTAGGATATTAAACAGTCCATGTAATCACATGATCAGTGAAGTAGAGAGCTCATTCTGATCATGTGTAGGCAATATATCAGCACACTTCTTGTTTTATTTTATTTTATATCACATTATCAAAAGGGATAAAAAACAGGAAAACTTATGATGATGTATGAATTAGTCATGATTATTATATGCCCAATCAGCAATGTTTGTCTATTATAATTATAATCATATGGTTATATAGAGAGAGATAAATCAGTAGGGAAGAGCAAATGCGAGGAAGAAAAATAGATCAAGGTATATTCATATATGTAATAAATCTGTGTACACATATATATATGCATAAACAGAGATATATAAAGAAAAAGATATATATATATATATATGTATATATATATATATATATATATATACTGTATATATATATATATATATATATATATATACATACTAGGACCCTAAGAGATATCTAAATATACCAGGATCTAAATTATACCCACGTGAATTACACACATTTATAATAATATATATTCAAAGTACAGAGTTTAATTCAATGGTCTCATATGTGTCCTGATGACGGGTCTCATATGTGTCCTGAGATATATATATATATATAAAAAATGGTACAAACCCGGCACTCCCTCGTGATAAGACAGCTTGCTCCGGTGCCCTCCTGGAGAGAAGCAACTCCCATAAACGTGGTAATGAAGGCGGCACTCAGGAGACGATTCAGTGCAGTGAAAAAGTATTCTTGTTTATTTCAACATGTTTCGGCTCAGAAGCCGTCCTCAGGAAACAAGTACAATACACACATTGAGTACATTTATACCCCTCATGTCCTTAAGTGATTGATTGCACTTACCTGCCGCGCTTCCATCGGTCGCCGGCTCCTTCACGTCGCGTCATCCTCACCGCCCTCAATGATGACGTACAGATCACCAGAGCCGGTGGGAGCGCGTCGCGTTGGCTCATGACGTCACCGGGCTGCTGCGGCTGGCATAGGCTCCCTGTATCACCATGGAGACCTGTATAAACATATACATACAAACTCCGTGTGAAATAGAAATAAGATAAAAACATTTAAAAACAGATCAAAGCGGATTAAGGGCAGCATGAATCCACATGGATACACATTGTGCAAGCCTATGTTAACTATGTTTCCAACGTATATTTTAAACAATGTGTACCAATCTGTGTGCTACAAAAAGGCATTGCAGAACAGGCATAACAGAAAAGCAGAAAAACATTACAAAAAGGCATTTAGACCCGTGTATTCATTAAGGCCTCGTGGGGATATGGTGTCTAGTTGGTGTATCCAACGACATGCCCTTTGGAGGAGTTTTTTGCTTCTATTGCCTCCTCTTCGATCGACTGGTATGTGGTCGATGATTTTGGTGCGAATGGAGGCTACCCCATGGCCATTTAATGCACAATGCCTAGCAAATGGTTGTTCACTGGTGCCTGAACTGAGAGCTGATCGAATGGCCAATCTATGGTTGGCCATTCTTTCTGTAAATTGACAATCTGTCTTGCCCACGTAATATAAGCCACATGGGCAAGACAGTACATACACCACAAAACGGGAGGTGCATGTTAATGGATACTTGATTTTGAATTTCTTACCGGTGTGTGGGTGTGTGATGGTGTCGCCTGTAAGCAATGATCTACATGTTACACAACCCACACATCGGTAACAACCTGCTTTCTTGGTTAAAAAATTTGATTTGGTCGGGGCTCTATTAAGATCAGTCACATCTAGTTTCACCAGTAGGTCTTTAAGATTCTTGTTTCTGGTATAAGCTGGTAAAAGATGTGAATTGTAAAGTTCTGGTATATCTTTGTCAGTATTAACGATCGGCCATATTTGTTTCATTTGTTGTTTATACATGGCACTTTGATCATTAAACCGATTAACCCAAGGGGTGATTTTCTTTTTTTGTGCTTTTTTATTATTGCTGCTTGCTAGTGTTTGTGCCCTAGACATAGCTAGGACTCTTGTTTTGATTGCTTCTAGATTAGTTTGTCTGTAACCTCTCATTTTGAATTTTTCTATCAACTCATCTAGAGCGGGCTCAATCTGTGTGGGGTCACTGGTGATCCTACGTACCCTTAGCATTTGTGAGAATGGTAAACCCTCACGTAGGGCCACAGGATGTGCACTACTATGGTGTAACATAGTGTTCCTGTCAGTGGGTTTAACAAATAAAGATGTGACTATTTGCTGATTAGTTATTTTAATTTGTACATCCAAGAAATTTACGGTGGAGTTACTCATGGAGTAAGTCAATTTAATCACACTATTCGTTTTGTTATGTGAATCCAGCTCGTGTTGCAGTTCCTCCATACTACCCTCTCTAAAAATAAGCAAGTCATCTATGTATCTCCTATATAGTATTAAGCCATTACTGATGCGACTCTGATAGATTAACTGCTGCTCAATGTGATACATAAACGCATTGGCGTACGATGGGGCCACATTGGACCCCATCGCACAACCTGACTTCTGAAGGTAATACACCCCGTTGAACATGAAATAATTTCTGGTAAGGACCAGAGTTAACAATTCCACAAAAAATTCCACAGGTGGACCATCGTAACTAGTATTGTCAGTTAGAATCGATCTGACCGCTGCTATGCCTTCAATATGTGGTATACATGTGTATAAACTAGATACATCAGCACTACACATAGTGATGTGTGTTGGTAATGTGCCCATGTTATTGAGGCAATGCAGCAGGTCAGTCGTATCTTTCAGGTAAGAAGGCATTTTTTGGATGCAAGGATTCAACAGGGCATCCAAATACACTGATATCGGTTGATATAGTGAACCCCTGGCACATATAATGGGTCTACCAGGAGGTTCACTAATATCTTTATGGATCTTGGGGACCGTGTAGAATAAAGGCACAATCGGATGTTCCACCGTTAGTGCTTTACACAAATCCCCGCTGATCCATTGATTCTGTACCGCTTGTGTAAGTAGTTTGTCCAATTCTCGCTTGTATTGCATGGTTGGATCTTTGGGCAATGGCTCGTAAATCTCAATGTCCTGTATCTGACGTTGGCATTCCTTCATATATTGTGTTAAGTCCTGTATGACCACTGCTCCCCCTTTGTCCGCACTTCGTATAACTATGTCCTTGCGGGCTCTAAGTTGATTAATTGCTTGTTTTTCAGCAGGGGTTATATTATTAGAATAAGGTTTACGTGGGATATGGTTGTTGCCCATGTCCTCCATCATACGTGAGAAGGTCTTTATAGAAGCGTTTGTGGTACCTGGATCAAATCTCGATCTGCCTTGAATTTTCTTTAGTTGGATAGGGATGTCATCCTTCTTGGCTTGGTTATCTCCCTGGTCATTCTTACCGAAATATTCTTTGAGGCGCAGTGAACGCGTGAATCTGTAGGTTTCCACTTGCTATTGGAAGGGATCATGTTGGGATGATGGAACAAATGAAAGTCCTTTACTCAAAATCTGTAATTCAATTGGGGTTAATGGGGTTTTGGAGAGATTGAAAACTGTATCCGTCAGCGTCGTGTTTGGCGAGGTTTTGCTTTGCCTTTGGCACTGGTGCCCCCTCCGCGTCCTTGGGCGGGTGGTTTTTTGCTTTCCGCCCTGGTGCGTGCCCCTAAAGGGTGGGCAGTACTGGTTGTAGCTGATTGTGAATCCGATTCACTTACGGATGTACTGGACTGTTCATACTCTTGCGCTGGTCTGTGTGGTTTGCGGGCCCGAAATGTTTGCCGCTGGCGTTCTGTGGGTCTTGATGTTGTTAACCATTGATAGACCTGGTTTTGTGTGTAATCTTGTTGGACTACACGACGTTTATCTTTTTTAAATTTGATAAGGTCCCGTGTATATTGTTCTATTTGTGTTTTGAGCTTGTCCAGCCAAGATGTATCTGTATCACTCATTAGAACTCGTTTGTGTGCTTTTTCAAACTCTGCTATTTTGGTGCGAGTGATGTTTAGTTCCCGGGTGGATTCTTCTATTACTAAAAGAAGTAAATCCATGGAACACTTATTTAATATGCCCACCCATTTTTTGCAGAATGCTATGTTATAGCGACCTATGGTGGGCATATTACGCACCCTGAATCCCCTAGGTATCTGCTTGTCCTTGTAATAGTCAGAGAGAGTGATGGCGTGGTACAGAAAATCCACCTCTCTTTTCTTCATTCTATACCATTCGGTATATAAATCCTCATTAGCTGGTATAGTGGTGTCATCATCCAAGGTCCGTGTCTGTAAGATGTTTTCTGCCTCAATGTCTGAGAAGCTGAAGCTTTCGCATGTATTGATAAGTGAAAAGCCCAATATGGGTTCTGGTTCACCATCCTCTAATGCAGCCATGATGCAGCTTTATACACAGTCCTTGTGGATCAATGCTGCCCCCGGTCCGCAGTGGACAATCCGAGGTGTTGAAAAATAAAGCAGTATTTGCTTGTGAGGGTGCCCTGGTCAAATAAGCCCACACTTGTGCCGTGTGGCTATTATTGTAAAAAATGGTACAAACCCGGCACTCCCTCGTGATAAGAGGGATACACCAACTAGACACCATATCCCCACGAGGCCTTAATGAATACACGGGTCTAAATGCCTTTTTGTAATGTTTTTCTGCTTTTCTGTTATGCCTGTTCTGCAATGCCTTTTTGTAGCACACAGATTGGTACACATTGTTTAAAATATACGTTGGAAACATAGTTAACATAGGCTTGCACAATGTGTATCCATGTGGATTCATGCTGTCCTTAATCCGCTTTGATCTGTTTTTAAATGTTTTTATCTTATTTCTATTTCACACGGAGTTTGTATGTATATGTTTATACAGGTCTCCATGGTGATACAGGGAGCCTATGCCAGCCGCAGCAGCCCGGTGACGTCATGAGCCAACGCGACGCGCTCCCACCGCCTCTGGTGATCTGTACGTCATCATTGAGGGCGGTGAGGATGACGCGACGTGAAGGAGCCGGCGACCGATGGAAGCGCGGCAGGTAAGTGCAATCAATCACTTAAGGACATGAGGGGTATAAATGTACTCAATGTGTGTATTGTACTTGTTTCCTGAGGACGGCTTCTGAGCCGAAACATGTTGAAATAAACAAGAATACTTTTTCACTGCACTGAATCGTCTCCTGAGTGCCGCCTTCATTACCACGTATATATATATATATATATATATATATATATATATATATATAAAATTAGAATATATTATTATTTTTTTTAACACTGGATGGACACACTTGTGTAGTTGTGTTATTTGTGTTGGTGACTGTCTTACCTTTTAAAAGCCATAAGTGTGGCAGGTAAGCTTTAAACCAGATAAGCATATTGTCCCCTATTAGACAGCAGTAGCCGGCTTCTATAAAATCTATGTGAAAGTTTATGTGATAGAGTAGGAATTGTGGTGAAATGGGGTACCGTGGAGTGGGCCGCAAGCTTACATGCATTGTGCAATCCGTAAACCAAAACCCCATTGTTTATTCAGATGTATATTAAAGCATTAAGGTGAATGAAGCTGCTTAGGGGAGTGCAGGGTTTTCTGTTTGTGTATATATATATATATATATATATATATAGCAAGAACAGCAGATGCGGCATTCCAATGATTTAAACACACGTTATTCAAGGATTACAACGTTTCAATGGCCTTTATTTTGTGGCATTTTCGTCAGGTAAACAAAAGAACACACAAACTTCTTACCTTAAATAGGCATCACCCTGTGTAACACGAGGACACCGCGGCGGGGCTTCACGCCCGACACCCGGCGCATTCGTGATGACGTCACAGCGCTCAGACGCGAAACGCCGGACCTCAAGCGTGACATCACCATCACCGTAGTTACGAATAACAACAATAGATATACAGCTAGCACTAGGTCAGGTTAAAAATCACAATAGCGGGATACCGTGCATAAACAATATCACAGCTAATTAAAGTAATCACAAATAGATAACATTATGCACTAATACTCATATTCATCATACTAAAAATGCACAATAGATGATTATTAGAACTAATAAGCATGGTCACAATGCACAGACTAGCCATATATAGATAGTAACATATACGGCTACCCGGATAAATAGTGTGTCATACAGCAGCATATCATATATATGAACAAGACAAAATCACATACTAATGCGCCAACAAGTACTGCATTAACAAAAAATGCTGATAGAGTACAGATACAGTGCAAATAATTAACCACTGTGGTTTTGTCTTGTTCATTCTTCTACAGAATTCAACTCATCAGCTAGTGAGAACGAGAGAAGTGGCCCAGGGGGTGCCCACCGTGGACAATTAGACCCTTTAGGAGTTACCACGCGGGCACAATATTCCAGCGGCACCGCAAATACACAAGGAGGGGCGGCCAAAGGAAAAGGCAAGGGACGTGGCAGAAAACAGACCAAGAAAGCCTGATTGTTAACCTGTCTTCTTATGAGTTATCTCCGGCAGAATCAAAGGTGTTATCCAGGGGCCTATCATTTGTGCCTACATCTAGGTTCAATAGACTAGACTGGAATATTGAACAACATAGACTCCATCGTCAAATGAAACTCAGGGGGTTTTATGGTAAACGTAATGCACCACCTGTAACTTCTATTGATGAGCTGCCTGCAGATAAGATTCCGCCTCAGCTTTCTAAAATCATCCCTAGATCTACCTTTGAGCCACAATCCTTTAACCTGTCCATTAAAACTTTCATGCGACTGTTAAATGAGGATGTACAG
Organism: Pseudophryne corroboree; assembly: GCF_028390025.1. NCBI lineage: Eukaryota > Metazoa > Chordata > Amphibia > Anura > Myobatrachidae > Pseudophryne > Pseudophryne corroboree. Next base: position 172,030 of record NW_026970059.1, read on the forward strand.
TCAGCACTAACCAAAACACCTCCGCAGCAGCATAACTTAACATCTATTGCTCTGTAGGGCTGGTCTCTTCCAAGTGCTGCTGGGATTTCGAAGTGTGAGTTGGAAACAGTAAAAAGGTGAACTCTGATTAATCTGTCTATCCATATAATCATTTTGTGAGAGAAAGTAATCTGATTCTGATTGATTGTTTGTATCTATACTGTTTCTTTTTGTTGTAATATATCTGTACTGGGTTTTGTTTTTTTTTCTTTTGGAGGGAAAAAAATAAAAAAACAAATAAAGTGTGAGGTGATAGCCAGAGGGGTTAACTCAGGTGTGAGTAATCAGGAGGGAGAGGGGCTGATTGAAGCAGCTGTCTGAGCCTATATAAGCAGTGACTAGACTCTTGGAGCCTGCTCTGTAGGGCTGGTCTCTTCCAAGTGCTGCTGGGATTTCGAAGTGTGAGTTGGAAACAGTAAAAAGGTGAGTTAGAATACAGAAAAAGGGGAGTTTTATAATACACAATCAGGAACACGGCTGCAAGGGGCTGACCTTGTGAGTGAGTGAGAGGGTCTCTTACTTGGAGTAGCAGAGGGGCTGTGATTGTGCGGGTGTGAGGGGCATTTTTTTTTTCTTAGCAGGAGCTGGAAGCCGAGTGAAAAGGAGGAGCAGTGAGCTGGAACAACTGCAACTGCTAAGTGGAGTATAGGTGCCGCAGGAGAGAGTACTACGGCTGCATAAAAGAGAAGGACCAAGAACCGCACAAAGATAGATAAGTATAAGCCAGCTTAATTATTGTATAAGTGATATTGCTTGTCTTCTATTTTTTATTTTTGCTGCTTTTTCTTTGAGTGTAACAGGGAGTTAGACCTTGCAAACAATATGGGAGGGGCTGTGATTGAGGACCTCACTCAGTGCATGTCATGCATGATGTATGCACACCTGGAGCTACCGGCCCAGTGTGAATACATCTGCACGAGGTGTGTGCGAACGGTTGCCCTGGAAGCCCAGGTAACTGATCTAGAGCAAACCGTTTCGCGACTGAGGGAGATTCACAATCTCGAGCGTAGTTTAGACAGAACGGTGGAGGAGTTGCGGGAGGGGTCACTGGTAGAAGAGGATGATGATCAGGTAGCCAGTTGGGTCACAGTTAGAAGGAAGAAAAAGAGGGGGAGGCACGACATCTCCGAACTATCAAACCCGTACAAATTTGCCCGATTGGACGAGGAATCGGAGGATGATAGTGAAGAAATGACGGTGCCGGAGGAGACTGCTCCCTCTAGCATCCAGAGGTGCGGTCCCTCTGGCACGGTTGGGATAAAAGATAGAGAGGTACCTAGTCAAATGGTGGTGGTAGGGGATTCTATCATCAGGAAGGCAGATAGGGCAATCTGCTACCGGGACCGTGATCGCCGTACAGTCTGTTGTCTCCCGGGTGCTCGGGTACGGCACATCGCGGACCGGGTAGATAGATTGTTGGGAGGGGCTGGCAAAGACCCGGCGGTCTTGGTGCACGTTGGCACCAATGACAAAGTTAGCGGAAGGTGGGATGTCCTTAAGAAAGACTATAGGGACTTAGGAAAGAAACTGAAGGCAAGGACATCTAAGGTAATATTCTCGGAATTATTACCCGTGCCAAGCGCTAGTCCAGGGAGGCAGAGGGAGATTAGGGAGGTAAATGTGTGGCTTAGGGATTGGTGCAGGAAAGAGGGGTTTGTGTTCCTGGAACACTGGGCGGACTTCTCAGTCAGGCGCCATCTCTTTTGTCGTGACGGATTGCACCTGACTGAGGAGGGGGCAGCGGTGCTGGGGGGAAGGATGGTTAGAAGGTTGGAGGATATTTTAAACTAGGAGCCTGGGGGGAGGGTTTAGCTAGAAACTACGGGTCATGTAGTGAGAATAGTGGGGATGGCGGTAGTAAACGAAATGGGGGAGATGTTGGGGGGAGGGTAAGAGCAGGCAGTAAGGTTACTAACATGGGTACTAAAAGGGATTTTACCAAAGCACTAACCAATGACGATAACAGGTCATCCTTGCCACATAAGGTGAAAGATGTCCCTAACGCAAGGGAAAATACTTATCTTAGTTGTATGAATGTAAACGCCAGAAGCATTACTGGTAAAAAGGGTGAACTAGAAATACTTGCAGCAAGCAAACAGTATGATATTATAGGCATTACTGAAACTTGGTGGGATGAATCTCATGATTGGACAGTCAATCTAGAGGGCTATACACTGTTTAGGAGAGACAGACTAAATAAAAAGGGTGGAGGGGTGTGTCTGTATGTAAAGCCATTTTTAAAACCTAATATATGGGAAGATATTCAGGAGGGGACTGTAGACACTGTTAAGACATTATGGGTAGAAATTGCATGCGGGGAAAAAGGAACAAAAAAGTTAGTATTGGGTGTATGCTATAGGCCGCCTGGTATCAACGCATCTGATGATGAATTGTTACTAAAGCAAATTGAAAAAGCAGCAGGAGTAGGAGACATAGTAGTGATGGGCGATTTTAACTATCCAGATATAAACTGGAAAAACGATTCATGTGATACTGCTAGGGGCAGTATGTTTTTAAACACACTAAATGATAACTACCTAGTCCAACTAATCGAGGAACCAACTAGGTACAATGCAATCTTAGACCTGGTATTAACAAACAATCAGGATTTGGTATCGGGTATTATAGTAGGGGAACCCATAGGAAACAGCGACCACAATATGGTCACATTCAATATCAGTTTCTACAAACAGCCTTATACTGGTTCAACTAGAACTTTAAACTTTAGCAAAGCAAATTTTGAAAAGATGAGGGTATTTTTCAGGGATATTGAATGGGAAGGTTTGTTTTTAGGAAAAAATACTAAGGAGAAATGGGAGGTACTAAAATTCCTGCTAGCTAAAAATACACTCAAATATATTCCTATGAGTAGCAAAAAAGGGAATAAAAATCATAAACCGATGTGGAACTTATGGGCAAGAAAAGGCGAGCATTTAAAAAATACAAATCTGACGGGGAAGCAGAGTCATTTCAGCACTATAAGGAATGTAACAAAAATTGCAAAAAGGAAATAAGAGCAGCTAAAGTAGAAACTGAAAAACTAGTAGCAAAGGAAAGCAAAGCGAATCCCAAAAAATTATTTAAATACATTAATAGCAAGAGATTAAAAAAGGAGAGTATAGGCCCTTTGAAAGACAAGTTGGGAGTCTTAAGCAAAAATGATAATGACATAGCGGACACAATAAATGAGTATTTTTCAACAGTATTCACTAGAGAGGACCCAATTCAGGGACTGACACACAATCTCAATAATGACAATATCACACTGATAGGTACTTATTTAAGCGAGGAAGTAGTCTGTGACCGATTAAAACATTTAAAGATTAATAAATCACCAGGGCCCGATGGTATTCATCCAAGGGTTCTAATGGAGCTTCACTCTGAACTGGCAAAACCGCTATCTTTGATCTTTGAGGATTCAGTTATATCAGGTATGGTTCCCAAAGACTGGCGTATAGCGGAAGTAGTGCCTATATTCAAAAAGGGAAGTAAAGCTGAACCAGGTAATTATAGACCAGTTAGTCTTACATCTATAGTGGGGAAAGTATTGGAAGGTATTCTAAGAGATAGTATTCAGAAGTTCCTTGAAACCAATAAGGTCATTAAAAGGAATCAACATGGGTTTATGAAGGACAGATCCTGTCAAACCAACTTACTTGGCTTTTATGAAACAGTAAGCGCAAACCTAGATCAGGGTAAAGACGTGGATGTAATCTTTTTAGACTTTGCCAAAGCGTTCGATACTGTACCACACATGAGACTTATATACAAGCTACAAGAATCAGGGCTAGGAAGCACAATATGCACTTGGGTCAAAAACTGGTTAGATAATAGGAAGCAGCGCGTTGTGGTTAATGGATCTTTTTCAACTTGGACTGAAGTGCTAAGTGGTGTGCCGCAAGGCTCAGTATTAGGACCGCTATTGTTCAATATTTTCATTAACGACCTAACAGAAGGTCTAGAGAGCATGGTGTCAATTTTTGCAGATGATACCAAATTGTGTAAGGCTATAAATACAGAGGAGGATGCCGAGTCTCTTCAGAACGACTTAGTTAAATTAGAAGCATGGGCAGCCAAATGGAGAATGGGCTTCAACACAGACAAGTGTAAGGTAATGCACTGTGGTAACAAGAACAAAAATTACACCTACCTACTAAATGGGGTAAAATTAGGGGATTCTGTACTGGAAAAGGACTTAGGTGTCCTCATAGATAGCAAGCTAAGCAGTAGTACCCAAAGTAGGACTGCAGCAAAGAAGGCTAATAAGATATTAGCATGCATAAAACGGGGTATTGATGCTAGGGACTAGAGTATTATACTCCCGTTATATAAATCACTAGTGAGGCCACACCTTGAATACTGTGTACAGTTCTGGGCACCGTACTACAAAAAGGATATCCTGGAGCTTGAAAAGGTACAGAGGAGGGCGACCAAACTAATTAAGGGCATGGAGACGATGGAATACAAGGAAAGGCTTGAAAGACTAGGCATGTTTACATTGGAAAAGCGAAGACTAAGAGGGGATATGATCAACATCTACAAATATGTAAGGGGACAATACACAGAGCTTGCGCGGGACCTGTTTTTGGTTAGATCAACACAGAGGACTCGTGGACACTCGCTCAGGTTAGAGGAGAGGAGATTCCGCACAATACGGCGTAAAGGCTTTTTCACGGTAAGGACAATACGTGTTTGGAATTCCCTGCCCGAGGGAGTTGTAATGGCGGAATCTGTCAACACTTTTAAGAATGGGTTAGATAAATTCCTATTGGATAAGGATATCCAGGGGTATGGTGCATAGTCATGCATTATAGTTACTATAAATAGGGATAAAATGCAGTGGCTGACAGCAGCATCAGTCAGAAATTTTAGTCAAATCATCATGCATAGGACACCACAAATAGGTTGAACTCGATGGACAATTGTCTTTTTTCAACCTCAAATACTATGTTACTATGTTACTATGTATTGAACAGCAAGCTTCTGAAACTCTGGCTAACAATAAAGATTTGATATTTTGGCCGGCCGATAAGGGGGGTGCCCTGGTTATTCAGGACTTGGCTAAATATAAACTCCAAGTGGCTATACATCTGGATGATACTTCCACCTATCGCCTGCTTCCTCAGGACCTGACTGGCCTTTTTAAGACGGAATTGGCAGCAATTCTACAAGAAGCTCTGACTAATGTAGTTATCTCGAAGCAATTGTGCAAAGCTTTGCTTCCTACCTTTCCGTTGGTACCATTATTCTCACTACCCCCAAAATACACTAGTCTGTGATAGACCCCCCGGGTAGACCTATCATTGCTGCCCGGGGTGGTCTATCACAACCGGCTTTTGTGTATGTTGACAGTGTTTTACAACCTTTTATCAGAGACCATCCGAGGTACTTGCTGGACACTACATCTCTACTTTTTAAACTACTGGCCCTTCCTAGGTTTGATAATGATGTTACTATGTTCACCATCGATGTAACCAGCCTGTACACGTCATACCCCATGATTTGGGGTTGGCGGCTGTGGGGCGATTCTTGGATGGTCATTTGTCGTATAGTGGTCCTGCAATTCCGTTTGTGTTAAGATTACTTAAATTTATCCTTACGTGTAATTTTTTTCTGTACGATGGGTCTTTCTACCTGCAACTGATTGGTTGTGCGATGGGGGCGGCGGTAGCCCCCTCATACGCCAATATTTTTATGTTTGAAGTTGAGCAGGCTGTATTTTTCTCGGATGCCTCCATTGCTGATAGGATTGTTTTCTTTTGTCGCTATATAGACGACTTGCTTGTCTTCTGGAAAGGCAATAGTAATGTTCTAATTAGTCATATCAACTCACATAATTCAAGTAATTGTCCTGTTAAATTTACTTTCTGATCTAGCCCTTCTGAGATCCATTATTTGGATGTTGCTATATCCATCCATGATGGCGTTATTTCCACCAATTTGTATTCCAAACCAACCGATCGCAATAATCTGTTGGCTTTTTCTAGTTGTCATCCTAGACCTTTAATTTCAGGATTGCCTTATTCCCAGTTCATCCGTGTCCGACGGATTACGTCTGATACTAAACAAGCTGAAATACAGATTAATAATCTATTATCTAAATTTCTTGAACGAGGATATGATCCTGACTTGTTGCAACAAACTAAAAATAGGGTCCTTAATATGGATAGGATGGAATTATTGCAACCTAGCAATAAGAAAGAACGCAATATTCTTCCATGGGTCACTCAATTCACCACGGCTAGTGGTACTATTAATAAAGTTTCTAAAAAATTGTGGTCTTTGATTGAATCTGACCCTGATTGCCATTTGACCGATACCCAATTGATGCCCTGCCACAAACGAGGTCGCAATATACGTGACATTCTAGTTAAAGCGGACATTTCTGTGCCAGCCCCTTATATCTATAGAGGCAAGTTGGGTTGCATACGTTGTACCTGTGTCACCTGTAAATTTTTGATTCCAGGTGACACGTTTTACCATCCCCAAACAGGTAAGACTATGCATATTAAGCATAGACTCACCTGTAAGTCTAAGTTCACTGTATATCAGATCATCTGCCCGTGCGGCTTATCCCCTTTAAAGATAGGATGACCGCTCATCGTTCGGCTATCAAGGCTGCTTTAACTGTTGGTAAGAGTGACCAGCTAGTGGCAAGGCATTTCCTGGCTGCTTCCCACAACCTTACCACTTTAAAATATAGAATGATAGACCATATCCCGCAGTCTTTACGAGGTGGTAATAGGGGACTTAAACTATTACAATGTGAGGCACGCTGGATCTTCAGATTGGGTACAGTGGCCCCTAATGGCCTTAATGAACATTCAGGTATTAATGTTTTGGCCAATAGTGGTTAATTATTTGCACTGTATCTGTAATCACAAATAGATAACATTATGCACTAATACTCATATTCATCATACTAAAAATGCACAATAGATGACTATTAGAACTAACAAGCATGGTCACAATGCACAGACTAGCCATATTAGATAGTAACATATACGGCTACCCGGATAAATAGTGTGTCATACAGCAGCATATCATATATATGAACAAGACAAAATCACAGTGGTTAATTATTTGCACTGTATCTGTACTCTATCAGCATTTTTTGTTAATGCAGTACTTGTTGGCGCATTAGTATGTGATTTTGTCTTGTTCATATATATGATATGCTGCTGTATGACACACTATTTATCCGGGTAGCCGTATATGTTACTATCTATATATGGCTAGTCTGTGCATTGTGACCATGCTTGTTAGTTCTAATAGTCATCTATTGTGCATTTTTAGTATGATGAATATGAGTATTAGTGCATTATGTTATCTATTTGTGATTACTTTAATTAGCTGTGATATTGTTTATGCACGGTATCCCGCTATTGTGATTTTTAACCTGACCTAGTGCTAGCTGTATATCTATTGTTGTTATTCATAACTATGGTGATGGTGATGTCATGCTTGAGGTCTGGCGTCTCGCGTCTGAGCGCCGTGACGTCATCACGAATGCGCCGGGTGTCGGGCGTGAAGCCCCGCCGCTGCGTCCTCGTGTTACACAGGGTGATGCCTATTTAAGGTAAGGTGTTTGTGTGTTCTTTTGTTTACCTGACAAAAATGCCACAAAATAAAGGGCATTGAAACGTTGTAATCCTTGAATAACGTGTGTTCAAATCCTTGGAGTGCCGCACCTGCTGTTCTTGCTGACTATCTTCCTGTGAAGGCACCCAGTGTGTTAACTATTTAAGTGGCTGTGCCGGACCCCTGTCGATTCTCTCTCTCTCTCTCTCTCTCTCTCTCTATATATATATATATATATATAATTATATAATTAGAATATATTATTATTATTTTTTTTAACACTGGATGGGCAGGCAGAGCACCCCTTGAGGACACAGTAGCACCCCCTGTATGGACAACACAGCACCTCTGATGGACAACACAGCACCTCTGATCGACAACACTGCACCTCTGATGGACAACACAGCACCTCTGATGGACAACACAGCACCTCTGATGGACAACACAGCACCTCTGATGGACAACACAGCACCTCTGATGGACAACACTGCACCTCTGATGGACAACACAGCACCTCTGATGGACAACACTGCACACCTGATGGACAACACAGCACCTCTGATGGACAACACCGCACCGTTGCACAGACACATCACAGACACGTGTGCACTGTATAGGCTCCACAGCCAGAATGAAATGGCGCCGATCATGGGGACCTTTATAGAATCCAAAACCCACGAGAATCCGACAGCGGGATGATAATGTTTTGTCTCATTTTGGGATCTGAATTAGGTGTGAAAACGTGAGCCAGACTTGGATCCTGGCTCGCATCACTAAGTTCGGGTGAGTCCGGTTCTCCAAGAACTGGGCCCGCTAATCTCTAATAATTAGCACTGACATCACCATATCTCACAGGACTACATCCATTGCACCTGTGTTGATGTGGAATAATTGAACATTTAACAACTTAACCATTTTATCACGGCTGAACCCACTATTCAACAATGACTCCCCTATATCTAACACACCCAAAGCCATTGCACCTGTGTGGGTGTAGCAATGGCATTGGTGCAGTCTTCTTTGGAGCTGTATGTCTGTGGTCTTATCACTTTGGAGAAGTTGTGCAAGAGGAGGGCTCAGGATCCAGATCCAGGTCCCTATTAGGATGCGTGCCAGGACTATCTATAGATAGAGGGTGGACCTGGACGCCCTCTCAGATCAGGAGGTGGTTCAGCTGTTTAGGCCAGGGCAGGGGTGCTTTAAGAGAGGAGGAGACCCATGTGCCGCCTCCACTGTATGGGCCCCCTCCTCTCTGCAGGAGCACTGTAGAATCTGAGCACTAGAGGGCTCAGACTCTATTGTACATGCGCAGTTCACCAGGAAAATGGCATGGCGGCCATTTTCCCAGAGATTTCTCATGTGCAGAACTCCGTAAAAAAGGCAGCTGCACCATTTTTACAGGGTTTTATCAGCACTGGTGAAGTCAGCGTGGGACTCCAGAGGGGTGAGTATTGAAAAATGGGTGCAGTGTGTGCGGTGGGGGCCCCTCTGGACTCAGGGGCCCTTGTGCACCGCACCCATTATAGAAACGCCAGTGGGCCAGGGATATGCTGACCTTGGGGGCATTGCAGTTGTTGTGGAGGAGCTTGATCCAATAACTCCAGGGGATGTGGTAAATATACAGGGAGAATGAGGTTTGTCATAGAATTATACGGCAGTATTTCTCAGGTAAGTGTGCTTAAAATGATTGTTTTTTTTATAATACTATTTACTAAATTATTTTCTAGACAAGTTTGTCTTTCGTTTATATTTTATATTTCACAAATAGTGTCATGACCTTCAAAAATACTGGTATTAGTTGACTGACATTCATATTTTGTTCTCTGTTGTTTTGGTGTTTGTAATAAAATAATGTTGAAAACATCTGTTGTGTGTTTTTAGAAACCACAAATGATTATTTGGTTTAAGCCTATATAGATCATCCTGATATTTAGAAAACAATGAACTTGTATTTCAAACATTTCACCAACTAATAATTTGACACTTTGGCCCTCATTCTGAGTTGATCGCTCGCTAGCTACTTTTTGCAACCGTGCAAACGCATAGTTGCCTCCCACAGGGGAGTGTATTTTCGCTTTGCAAGTGTGCAAACGCGTGTGCAGCCAAGCAGGACGAAAAAGTTTTCTGCAGTTTCTGAGTATCTCTGGACTTACTCTGGAAGTCCCAGAATTGACGTCATACACCCGCCCTGCCAACGCTTGGACACGCCTGCATTTTTCCAAACACTCCCTGAAAACGGTCAGTTGCCACCCACAAACGCCCTCTTCCTGTCAATATCCTTGCGATCAGCTGTGCGAATGGATTCTTCATTAAATCCATTGCCCAGCAACGATTCGCTTTGTACCCGTACGACGCGCCTGCGCATTGCGGTGCATATGCATGTGCAGTAGTAACCTGTTCGCTGAGCTGCGAAAAACGTCAGCGAGCGATCAACTCGGAATGACCCCTTTGTTGTGTGTATATTAAAGAATATGAGGGGAAAAAAAACATTATTCTCTGACATACATTTTTACTGAAATATATCAGTTCCTGCAGAAAAGTGCCAAGTTCTTGGACTTGTATTGAATACACAATGGGGGTAATTCTGAGTTGATCGCAGCAGGAAATTTTTTAGCAGTTGGGCAAAACCATGTGCACTGCAGGGGGGACAGATATAACATGTGCAGAGAGAGTTAGATTTGGGTGGGTTATTTTGTTTCTGTGCAGGGTAAATACTGGCTGCTTTATTTTTACACTGCAATTTAGATTGCAGATTGTACTTACCCCACCCAAATCTAACTCTCTCTGCACATGTTATATCTGCCCCCCCTGCAGTGTACATGGTTTTGCCCAACTGCTAAAATATTTCCTGCTGCGATCAACTTGGAATTACCCCCAACATTTCAACATTAGGTCATTATCAAAAATTGAACAATAACAAAATTCACAAAACAATAACAAAAAAAAGGCCCCTTTCACTTTAACACCACAAGTGTGTAGGCTATGGCAGGGGGAGTAGTTGGTTACAATGGCACAGATGAGGTTGGCCCACTACTAATGGTGTAACTTGAAGCTGCCTCAGATCTAAGCCTCTGTGCCACCAATCCAGTGTGTGCATTGACCAGGGCATGAGTTTGGACCTGAATAGCTTGGGTCAGATATTGTAAATGGACAGTTAGATTTTGGTTAAGGCTCTGTATTTGCAAATCTATATTACGGCCCACTCGCATACTAGTACCCTGGGCTGCTCGAGCAATGATAATTTGCTTCCTCAGTTTGCCTCTGCATGATTTGCAACTGTGAGTTCCTAAAAGAGTCCAAGGACAGCATACATTTCTCCACAGATGGAGTGAGCTGTGGTGTAGGTGTGCTTGGTCCTGTTGTTTGTTTTTAATGTTGGGTATCAACATCACCCACATCTGGGAGGTCAAATGTGTTGATAGGAGTCAACACCAGCACATAGTCAGCAGATGCATCTTCCCCCTCCTCAACCGGTGGTCTGGGTGGTCGTGAAGCTGATGGCCCTACAACATAAACATTATAGGTAAGTAATCTAAGTTTTCTAAGAATAAAGACACATGAAAATATGTTACATATTAATTTTGTTTCTTTTTTTTAAGTGTTTTGTTAATCAAAAACTATAAACTTTACCTAAGAGCAGAATATTATTATTTATTAACAGTTTCTTATATAGCGCAGCATATTCCGTTGCGCTTTACAATTAGAATAATTCCCTGTATTACTTAACAACAGTGGGAGGATAAGAGTTTGAGGTACTGTACACTGCACATAAAAAATACACATAATGGCCCTCATTCCGAGTTGATCGCTCGCTAGCTGCTTTTAGCAGCATTGCACATGCTAGGCTGCCGCCCTCTGGGAGTGTATCTTAGCTTAGCAGAAGTGCGAATGAAAGGTTAGCAGAACTGCTCGTAACAGGTTTCATGCAGTTTCTGAGCAGCTCCAGACCTACTCCTACATTGCGATCACTTCACTCAGTTTAGTTCCTGCTTTGATGTCACAAACACGCCATGCGTACGGCCAGCAACTCCCCCGTTTCCCCAGCCACTCCTGCATTTTTACCTGTCACGCCTGCGATTTTTAGCACACTCCCTGAAAACGGCCAGTTACCACCTAGAAACACCCACTTCCTGTCAATCACTCACCGATCAACAGAGCGTCAGAAAAGCGTCGCTCGACCTTGTGTAAAACAGCATAGTTTTGTGTGAAAGTACTTTGCGTGTGTGTACTGCGGCCCGTACGCATGTGCAGTTTTGCCGTTTTTTCACCTGATTACTGCGCTGCGAAAATCGGCAGCAAGCGATCAACTCGGAATGAGGGCCAACTGGTACCTGGTGACAGAACGTATACTGGATTCCCCCACAATGTAACTTTATATCTGTCACCTATATACATGATGTGGTCATTCACTGGTACCTGGTGACAGAACGTATACTGGATTCCCCCACAATGTAACTTTATATCTGTCATCTATATAATAATTATAGTAGTACAGTACAGTAGGCCATTGCTGTATCTTGCAGCTCTGTGTCACTGCAAGTATCCATTCCATATCTGTGCGGCATTTTTGTGAGCAATATATATAGTATTACAGTGCAGCATTTTGGTGACTAACAGTATATAGTTGTACAGTAGGCCATAGCTGTATCTTGCAGCTCTGTGTCACTGCAAGTATCCATTCCATATCTGTGCGGCACTTTTGTGAGCAGTATATATAGTATTACAGTGCATCATTTTGGAAACCAAACAGTATATAGTTGTGTACAGTAGGCCATTGCTGTATCTTGCAGCTCTGTGTCACTGCAAGTATCCATCCATTACATTTTCTTCCAGTGATTTGGACCAATAATAACATTGATTAGAACAAATAATTCCAGTGATTTTGTCATTTTCTTCCTGTGATTTGGACCAATAATACCATTGATTAGAACAAATAATTTCTGTGATTTTGTCATTTTCTTCCAGTGATTTGGACCAATAATACCATTGATTAGAATGAATAATTCCAGTGATTTTGTCATTTTCTTCCAGTGATTTGGACCAATAATACCATTGATTAGAACAAATAATTCCACTGATTTTGTCATTTTCTTCCAGTGATTTGGACCAATAAAGCACTGTATTATTGGTCAAAATCACTGGAAGAATGAATAATTCCTGTGATATTGAGGTGTTTGTGTCGCTTAGCTTAGCCGTCCAGCGACCACAGTGCACCTCTTTTTCTCTTTTCTTTGCATCATGTGCTGTTTGGGGACAATTTTTTTAAGTGCCATCCTGTCTGACACTGCAGTGCCACTCCTAGATGGGCCAGGTGTTTGTGCTGCCCTCTTGGGTCGCTTTGCTTAGTCATCCAGCGACCTCGGTGCAAATTTTAGGACTAAAAATAGTATTGTGAGGTGTGAGGTGTTCAGAATAGACTGGAAATGAGTGGAAATTGTGGTTATTGAGGTTAATAATACTATAGGATCAAAATTACCCCCAAATTCTATGATTTAAGCTGTTTTTGAGGGGTTTTGAAAAAAAAAAAAACACCCAAATCCGACAAAACATTTTTAGGGAGGTTTTGCCAAAATGCGTCCGAATCCAAAAAATGGCCGCAGAACTGAATCCAAAACCAAAACACAAAACCCGAAAAATGGCCGGTGCACATCTCTAATATTAATAATGTCTCCTCTTAGATGCCACTTTTCTAGTGTAAACATTTCTAACCGAGTAAGCCTTTCCTCATAATCCAGTGCCTCTAACTCCTTAATCAATTTTTTGGCTCGCCTCTGAACCCTTTCAAGTTCCAAGATATCTTTTTTTATAGTGTGGTGCCCAGAAATGTACACAGTATTCAAGGTGTGGCTGCACCAATGATTGATACAGTGGCAGGATTATACTCTCATCCCTTGTCTCAATTCCCCATTTTATGCATGCAAACACCTTATTTGCCTTCGCTGCTGCAATTTGACATTGTGTGCTGCTACTAAGCCTATTATCAATGAGCACCCCCTAATCTCTTTCATCTACCATTTCCCCTACATTTTCCCTATTTAATTTATAGGCTGTATGTTTGTTTTTAGTACCAAAGTGCATAACTTTACTTTTTCTACAGTGTATTAAACCTCATTCTCCATTTAATTGCTCAAACTTCTACTTTAAGTGAGTCTCAAAATTCATGTCTGAATTAATTACCCTACACAGTTTAGTATCATCTGCAAAAATTGACACTGTGCTTTCCAGACCTGCTTCTAAGTCATTAATAAATAGTTGTGGTATAAGTATGGACTCTTGCAGTATTTAACTGAATACTGAGGCCCAGTTGGAAAACATCCCATTAACCACCACTCACTGTTCCGTTATCCAACAAATTACATACCCAAGTACTAATAGTGTTTCCTAGACCAAGCTCTCTTAATTGGAAAATCAGCCTCATGTGAGGCACTGTGTCGAAGGTAGTGATGAGCGGGTTCGGTTCCTCGGGATCCGAACCCGCCCGAACTTCACCCTTTTTTGCACGGTAACGAGCAGACTCGGATCCTCCTGCCTTGCTCGGTTAACCCGAGCGCGCCCGAACGTCATCATCCCGCGGTCGGATTCTCGCGAGATTCGTATTCTATATAAGGAGAGCCGCGCGTCGCCGCCATTTTTCACTCGTGCATTGGAGATGATCGTGAGAGGACGTGGCTGGCGTCCTCTCAGTTTCTATGTTCAGTGTGCTGCAAATATCTGTGCTCAGTGTGCTGTAAATATCTGTGCTCAGTGTGCTGTAAATATCTGTGCTCAGTCTGCTGTAAATATCTACGTTAACAAGGAAGGGATATTGTGGGCGCTCGGAGGGGATCGTAATACAACGGCTGCTGGTTTTGTAAATATTAAATTTTGTTTATTGGTAAAAAAATTCTAACAAATAGACATTATAACATTATGGCTAGAGTGCCATTAGCAATTCATATACACAATTGAGTAAGAAAAAAAATAAAAATCAAATTAAAACAATGATTAAAAATAATGACTGTGTCCTGGGCCTCAGAACTTTGTAAATGTTTAGGTACCAACTCTAGTAATGTTAGTTCTCTTGTATGCAAAAGCCAGCTGTTATATTAGTAAGAGTTAGTGCATATTTAGCTCAAACTGCACTCTGCAGGAGAAGAGGCTAATTGGTATTGAATAAAGCCTGTTGATACTTCACCAAGAAGAGCTGATAGATGTAATCTTCCATAGTATAACTGAGTGCAAAACGTGCCAATCCCACAGCTGTCTCCTGTCCGTGAGGTTAATTTGATCCACTCACTGTTTAGATGGCTGGCCGCACAGCGGCGGTTCTCTTTAGCAGTGCCTGCAGTATATGGTGTGGTGTGCGGTCATTAGCACTCTGCCTGAGCAGGAGCGGAGACAGGGAGTCGCACGTGCAGTTCTGTGGAACGCAGGTGGACCGCAACCGGAAGCTCCGAACCTGGAAGCCGCGGATCGCGGCATCATAGCGTCCCCTGCTACCCAGAACTGCACGTGCGACTCCCTGTCTCCGCTCCTGCTCAGGCACAGTGCTAATGACCGCACACCACACCATATACTGCAGGCACTGCTAAAGAGAACCGCCGCTGTGCGGCCAGCCATCTAAACAGTGAGTGGATCAAATTAACCTCACGGACAGGAGACAGCTGTGGGATTGGCACGTTTTGCACTCAGTTATACTACTGAAGATTACATCTATCAGCTCTTCTTGGTGAAGTATCAACAGGCTTTATTCAATACCAATTAGCCTCTTCTCCTGCAGAGTGCAGTTTGAGCTAAATATGCACTAACTCTTACTAATATAACAGCTGGCTTTTGCATGCAAGAGAACTAACATTACTAGAGTTGGTACCTAAACATTTACAAAGTTCTGAGGCCCAGGACACAGTCATTATTTTTAATCATTGTTTTAATTTGATTTTTATTTTTTTTCTTACTCAATTGTGTATATGAATTGCTAATGGCACTCTAGCCATAATGTTATAATGTCTATTTGTTAGAATTTTTTTACCAATAAACAAAATTTTATATTTACAAAACCAGCAGCCGTTGTATTACGATCCCCTCCGAGCGCCCACAATATCCCTTCCTTGTTTCTGTTTAGTACGGTGGATACCCAGGTCCACCATTGTGGGCAGCCAGAAGGGTGATACGTCTCTTTTTAATATAAAAATATATATATATAAAATTGAAATATTAATATTATCCTACTTTTTAAGAAAAAACTTTATCAATCAGCGTCCACTTTTGTCCTAGGACTCCCCCTTTTTACAAATATCTACGTTCTCTGCATGAAAAACGCTCCATATCTGTGCTCAGTGTGCTGCATATATCTGTGCTCACACTGCTTTATTGTGGGGACTGGGGACCACCAGTATTATATACAGTAGGAGGAGTACAGTGCAGAGTTTTGCTGACCAGTGACCAGTGACCACCAGTATTATACGTTCTCTGACTGAAAAACGCTCCATATCTGTGCTCAGTGTGCTGCAAATATCTGTGCTCACACTGCTTTATTGTGGGGACTGGGGACCACCAGTATTATATAGGAGGAGTACAGTGCAGTTTTGCTGACCAGTGACCAGTGACCACCAGTATTATACGTTCTCTGCCTGAAAAACGCTCCATATCTGTGCTCAGTGTACTGCAAATATCTGTACTCACACTGCTTTATTGTGGGTACTGGGGACCACCAGTATTATATAGGAGGAGTACAGTGCAGAGTTTTGCTGACCAGTGACCACCAGTATTATACGTTCTCTACCTGAAAAACGCTCCATATTTGTAGTATATATAGTAGGAGTACAGTGCATAATTTTGCTGACCACCAGTATATAATATATAGCAGTAGGGTATAGTAGGCCACTGCTCTACCTACCTCTGTGTCGTCAATTATACTATCCATCCATACCTGTGGTGCATTTAAGTTGTGCGCAGTATATATATATATAGTAGGAGTACAGTGCATAATTTTGCTGACCACCAGTATATAATATATAGCAGTACGGTACAGTAGGCCACTGCTCTACCTACCTCTGTGTCGTCAAGTATACTATCCATCCATACCTGTGGTGCATTTAAGTTGTGCCCAGTATATATAGTAGTAGGCCATTGCTATTGATATATTACTGGCATATAATTCCACACATTAAAAAATGGAGAACAAAAATGTGGAGGGTAAAATAGGGAAAGATCAAGATCCACT
Source organism: Pseudophryne corroboree (assembly GCF_028390025.1). Taxonomy (NCBI): domain Eukaryota; kingdom Metazoa; phylum Chordata; class Amphibia; order Anura; family Myobatrachidae; genus Pseudophryne; species Pseudophryne corroboree. The sequence continues at coordinate 188,852 of NW_026970059.1, forward strand.
TCCACCTCGTGCTGAAGCTGCTGCCACTTATCATGGCCGAGACGATGAAATGCCATCAACGTCGTCTGCCAAGGCTGATGCCCAATGTCATAGTAGAGAGCATGTAAAATCCAAAAAACAAAAGTTCATTAAAATGACCCAAAAATCTAAATTAAAAGCATCTGATGAGAAGCGTAAACTTGCCAATATGCCATTTACGACACGGAGTGGCAAGGAACGGCTGAGGCCCTCTCCTATGTTCCTCATGACTAGTGGGTCAGCTTCACATGAGGATGGAAGCACTCATCCTCCCACTAGAAAAATGAAAAGACTTAAGCTGGCAAAAGCACAGCAAAGAACTGTGCATTCTTCTAAATCACAAATCCCCAAGGAGAGTCCAATTGTGTCGGTTGCGATGCCTGACCTTCCCAACACTGGACGGGAAGTGGTGGCGCCTTCCACCATTTGCACGCCCCCTGCAAGTGCTGGAAGGAGCACCCGCAGTCCAGTTCCTGATAGTCAATTTGAAGATGTCACTGTTGAAGTACACCAGGATGAGGATATGGGTGTTGCTGGCGCTGAGGAGGAAATTGACAAGGAGGATTCTGATGGTGAGGTGGTTAGTTTAAGTCAGGCACCCGGGGAGACACCTGTTGTCCATGGGACGAATATGGCCATTGACATGCCTGGTCAAAATACAAAAAAAATCACCTCTTCGGTATGGAATTATTTCAACAGAAATGCGAACAACTGGTGTCAAGCTGTGTGTTGCCTTTGTCAAGCTGTAATAAGTAGGGGTAAGGACGTTAACCACCTAGGAACAGCCTACTTTATACGTCACCTGGACCGCATTCATCAGAAGTCAGTGACAAGTTCAAAAACTTTGGGTGACAGCGGAAGCAGTCCACTGACAACTAAATCCCTTCCTCTTGTAACCAAGCTCCTGCAAACCACACCACCAACTCCCTCAGTGTCAATTTCCTCCTTACACAGGAAAGCCAATAGTCCTGCAGGCCATGTCACTGTCAAGTCTGATGAGTCCTCTCCTGCCTGGGATTCCTCCGATGCATCCTTGAGTGTAACGCCTACTGCTGCTGGCTCTGCTGTTGTTGCATCTGGGAGTCTATCGTCCTCCCAGAGGGGAAGTCGGAAGACCACTTGTACTACTTCCAGTAAGCAACTGACTGTCCAACAGTCCTTTGCGAGGAAGATGAAATATCACAGCAGTCATCCTGCTGCAAAGCGGATAACTCAGGCCTTGGCAGCCTGGGTGGTGAGAAACATGTTTCCGGAATCCACCGTTAATTCACAGGGAACTAGAGAATTGATTGAGGTACTGTGACCCCGGTACCAAATACCATCTAGGTTCCATTTCTCTAGGCAGGCGAAACCAAAAATGTACACAGACGTCAGAAAAAGAGTCACCAGTGTCCTAAAAAATGCAGTTGTACCCAATGTCCACTTAACCACGGACATGTGGACAAGTGGAGCAGGGCAGACTCAAGACTATATGTCTGTGACAGCCCACTGGCTAGATGTATTGCCTCCCGCAGCAACAACAGCAGCGGCGGCACCAGTAGCAGCATCTCGCAAACGCCAACTCGTTTCTAGGCAGGCTACGCTTTGTATCACCGCTTTCCATAAGAGGCACACAGCTGACAACCTCTTATGGAAACTGAGGAACATCATCGCAGAATGGCTTACCCCAATTGGACTCTCCTGGGGATTTGTGACATCGGACAATGCCACCAATATTGTGCGTGCATTACATGTGGGCAAATTCCAGCACGTCCCATGTTTTGCACATACATTGAATTTGGTGGTGCAGAATTATTTAAAAAACGACAGGGGCGTGCAAGATATGCTGTCGGTGGCCCGAAGAATTGTGGGCCACTTTCGGCATTCAGCCACCGCGTGCCGAAGACTGGAGCACTAGCAAACACTCCTGAACCTGCCCTGCCATCATCTGAAGCAAGAGGTGGTAACGAGGTGGAATTCAACCCTCTATATGCTTCAGAGGATGGAGGAGCAGCAAAAGGCCATTCAAGCCTATACAGCTTCCTACGATATAGGCAAAGGATGGGGAATGCACCTGACTCAAGCGCAGTGGAGAATGATTTCAACGTTGTGCAAGGTTCTGCAACCCTTTGAACTTGCCACACGTGAAGTCAGTTCAGACACTGCCAGCCTGAGTCAGGTCATTCCCCTTATCAGGCTTTTGCAGAAGAAGCTGGAGAGATTGAAGGATGAGCTAAAAGAGAGCGATTCCGCTAGGCATGTGGGACTTGTGGATGGAGCCCTTAATTCGCTTAACCAGGATTCACTGGTGGTCAATCTGTTGAAATCAGAGCACTACATTTTGGCCACCGTGCTCGATCCTAGATTTAAAACCTACGTTGTATCTCTCTTTCCGGCAGACACAAGTCTGCAGAGGTTCAAAGACCTGCTGGTGAGAAAATTGTCAAGTCAAGCGGAACGTGACCCATCAACAGCTCCTCCTTCACATTCTTCCGCAACAACGACAGAATGGTGCAAAAAATTCAATCGCTAGGTGTACGCAAGATGATTGACAGGAAGCGGATGTTTGTTGGTGGCAAATACCCATTTTTTGGGAGTATCAGAGAAAACGCAGGCATTCCCAAGCATTTTCAGGGAGGGTTGTGACGTGAGCTCTAGCCCCGATCAGCCTGTTTCTATCGCACTGTAGGAGTAAGTCCTGGGCTGCGCACAGACTGAAAAAAATCATTCGATGGTGAGTTAGTTGCGAACAGATTTGTGCTGCCTGGTGAAGTTTTTGCACTGCATTCACACACTTGAATGGGGTGGGTTTTCACTTTCTATGGGTGGTGACTATATGATCGCAGACCTCTGCAAATTTGCAGAGGAGCAATCAGGTCAGAATTACAGTAGGCCCTTTATTCGATAAAACATAACTTTTAATTATTTATAGTCTGACTCATGATTTACATAGGTAGCATAACATAGCAAAAACATTGATAAAAACATTAGTAATAGTGTTGGTTCCTGGAATGGAACAATATCATATTTAATGGTTATCGACTGTAATTTGATCCTTTAATTGTTATTATTGTAGTTAGTTGTCACACCAAATATATCTGTTGTTCACTTATAAATAGTGACAATTACTGGTATAGAAAAATACCGCAAAATGTAACTAATATTGACCTCATTGCACAAAATGATAAAGGTGCAGTTAATAACACATAGGCCCTCATTCCGAGTTGCTCGCTCGCTAGCTGTTTTTAGCAGCATTGCACACGCTAGGCTGCCGCCCTCTGGGAGTGTATCTTAGCTTAGCAGAATAGCGAACGAAAGATTAGCAGAACTGCTACTAAATATTTTCCTGCAGTTTCTGAGTAGTTCCAGACCTACTCCTAGACTGCGATCACCTCAGTCTGTTTAGTTCCTGGTTTGACGTCACAAACACGCCCTGCGTTTGGCCAGCCACTCCCCAGTTTCTCCAGCCACTCCTGCATTTTTACCTGGCAAGCCTGCGTTTTTCAGCAAACTCCCTGAAAACAGCCAGTTTCCGCCCAGAAACACCCAATTCCTGACAATCACACTACGATCACTCGAGCGATAAAAAAAAACGTTGCTCGAGCTTGTGTAAATCTACTAAGTTTTGTGTGAAAATACTTAACGCATGCGCGCTGCGTACCATGCGCATGCGCATTTTTGCCGTTTTTTCACTTAATCGCTCCATACATGATTAATTGAACTTATTAACCTCATATTATGAACAGATAATATATAATTGCATTCAGAGGTGCTGACAAAGAAAATATGGTTGTAAAAAGTCTATTGCAGTTAAGTATTAAAAAACAAAAAACATTGTCAAAAAAGTGTGAAAAAAATTATAAATGTGATGTTAAAAGAAACATTGTTCCAATGTGTGCTGTCAAATTTTGAACAATTGTCTATTACTGGTAATATTCACTCTGAATAGTTACAGTATGTATGCATTAAAATTGGGAAAGAGAAATTCTTATAATAAAAGTATATATTTAGTACATATACTGTTAGAATTGAAATAGAAGTTGTTGGCCAATTTCAATTGTCCTGACATATACAGTAACTACAAATATGCAAGTTGACCATGGCAATCTTCATTCAAAAATGAGCAGCACTTAACTTAAATGAATATTTTTTTTAGGTTCTTCTGGTTCAGTTGACCACGTGGTTTATTATAAGCAAAGTCCTAAAAGACAGTTTTTCCTTAATAACTGAAACATGTATTTATTTTTTTGTTCTACAGTAAAAAATATTGAAATAAATGAAATGGTACTGTTTCTATGCAAAACATTATCTAAAATTGAATTGCAAATATATATATTATGAATGATGTGTATTATATTTACCTAATAATAATAATAATAATAATAATAATGATAATGATGATGATAATAATAGTAATAGTAATAGTAAATGAAAACTACCAATCATGAACATGTAATACAAAAAGTAGAACTGGCATTTTATCTCAGAATCTGTTGAGTCAGTATGGAGGATACAGGGAAATAACGAGCATACAATGTTATTGTCAGTGGATCCAGAATTACAATATAAAAAGAGAGAAGCAATCAGGAACACATCGGTAGGTGCATATTAATCATGAATGCACTAACAAATGATATTGCAGCATTAAAACTACTTTAGTACAGTAAATAAAACTACTTATGAATAAAATATACAACTATAGGAGTTGGTTTCATATTAGATAACATTTTATTTGACATATTTAGATAGTGTAGTTATGGACAACAGGAATGGACAACATAAAATATGAAACATTTTTGCAAATAAATCTAAATTTCTATCCCATACAGTATTGACACAAGCAGACAGGTGGTGTCAAATGCCCTTACGGGATGTAATCATACAAATCATTAGTTAAGGAGAGCACACCAAGTAGCAAAATAAATAGCAACTTGACTGAAACCATTCTTACCACCAACAGCAAGGCCCCAAAAGCCACAGCAACATCACCACACCAATGCTATAACAACTCTAAAATTCACCTAAAAAACTTTTCTAAATTCAATAAATACCCTTTATCCAGCAGATGTACGCCACCAGGCCTATATAGGTGTACACCCTTGAAGCGAATCAATCTAAAGTATGTTCCACCACCACATTTAAGGAAATTACACAATGAGAAACAGTTCACCTTCTGTCTAGCCTCATCCATCACCGAGGCAGGTTTCACAGAATGACATACTTGACAAGGAACAATAGCCAACCAGGCAAATCTGAAGTATGACCAAAATTGAGATATAATTTAAAAAATCACACATAATAGCACAACGTGAATCAAGATGTGCACCTATACAAATCATTGTTACCAATACCAAACTCACACTCTGGGTACACCAAAAGAGAAGATAGAAGCCATGAAATGGACTTTCAGAAAATCCTACAATATTCTTCGAACACCTAACTAACGTATATCCAAAGTATGAGGGAAAAGTGAAGAATCATGAACAATGGATGGGAAAGAGGCCCAGGAAACATATCAATGCCCAACAATCAAAATAGGCTTAGGTTAAAAATGTCCTGTAAAAACAAAAAAACTAAGATAATTGATAATAAATTCAAACACACCAATCACATTTGGTCAACCTACGTACACTAACAAACACTAGTATATGGTAGAGTGTTAGTAAAAAAAATAACAAAATAACAAGACTGGAGGTAAAAAATTCAAAACCTACTAGGATCTTTTATTTAATAAAGGGGAACAACATGTTGTCTTAGTAGGAAAATAAAATAATCCTCATAGACACATGCAAAAAACAACGAGTAGCTAGACCTCCGGTAAGCATATAAAAACAAAACATGTTCCTCAAAGCATTTTACTTAACCTAATGTAATGAAGAGAAGCCTCATCCAGGATGTACTGTAGGAAGCCAGGAGACCCACCCCAGCAGCAGAAGTGACCACCACAATATGGAAGAAATAGGTGACAAAATCACCACACGGAAGGCCCATAAACAAAATACAAAGCTTCAAGACCTTACTAAATTAATATAAACTTGGAGTAGATCATTTTGATGCACCAACTAGGGCCTCTCCTCTTCAAAATTAGTTGCCAAATAAGCCTGTGCCAAGGATACTGTGCATTTTCAAGCATCCTGACAACTAGAAAATGATATGCAGTGCCCATGTCCTAACTGGTCAGTCTTGGAGCATCATCATTTTACCAAAAAGATTCCTTCACACAATGAAAAAATCCATTAAGCGAGGATCAATTCCACAGTTTGTGCAGGAATCACAAGTTCACTAACTTTACATGCACCATGTAAAGCCATTACATTACCCATTTTAAATAACATGGCTTAATAAACTGAGAAGTAAACACCATCAAGGTTTGACAACATATGGATTTCGATAAGCTGATGCCTGTCCTCCAATGCAGGTGCTGCACTAGCTCAAACCACAAGGCCTTCATGATTATAAAATTGTTAGAGGGATCGGACACCCCTTCAGACCTGCAAAATAAGCAACACCTACCAATTATTTCTTTATATACAGGAGGTAATGGTACGCAACATATACTGACCAGAGAAAAGAGTGCATCAGATAACGCTGCTGCTTACCTCTATTATGTGCTGAAGATCGATCATGCTCCAAATCACCCAAAGCTGCCTCAAAGGATGTAATGTTCCTGGGGAAACAGAGAGCCTGGCAAATCCTTACAATCTGGTTGAATAATCTGATTAGTATAAGGAGAACAGCTGTCACCAATCAGTGCAGCATGACACAACCACTAACCAAATTGTACCCAATTAAACCTTGACATGGCATGCACAAAGTCATGGTCAATCACAACAACATGTCTGCCCTAAAAGTTAAAAATTACAAACAATATAAAACCAGCCTAGTAATTAAATGAACCGCAGGCAGCGATGAAGCTCCATGATGATGATGAACTATTCTAGAATTATGCAAGTGAATGCCCCACAAATCTAGAGCCACAGCAAATGGAAACAATTGAAGCAGAAGGGGATGCCTGGTCAAACCTTCATCAATCAAATCAAAAGACAAAGGCGCCAAACACCAGTAGCCATCCAGGGAAATACCAAAGCAACTGGATCCAGCGGCATCAGTAAATAGCTGTAATGCACTTTTGTTCATCCTTAGAGATTACCATTATAGCATGCAATTGAAACTGGAAATAAATGTAGGCCAGATCCTAAGATCATGCTTCATTTCTGAAGACAGAGAAAATTAAGATGGGCTATACTAACCATGGCCCTCTTCAATTTTCTACAGAAAATTCTCCTATGCGAATAATCCTACAGTTAAAGTTAAAAAGCCCCAGGAAGGACTGCAACTTTTGCAGAAGCAACTACCCAGTGGATGAGCCAGCAGCAATAGTCAAATGCAGCTTATCAATCTTATCCTGGGAGAGATGACAGCAACCCATATTGTTATCAATTTCAATACCTAAAAATGTCACTGTTCCTTCTGTCTTCTCATTCACAATTGGAACCCCAATTGGAAAAATGCATGAACTGAAAACAAAAAGGTTAGCATAGCAAGGAAAATCTTCCAGATACAAAGGAAATCATTAAGGTAGTGCACCACCCAAGACTCCCCAGTATCAGCCATCATGCTCAAATATAGAAATGTACTAAATTTCTCAAAAAAAGGCGCAAACTTTTTAACAACCCATAGTCAAACATTTGTCTATGAAAACACAGATAAAAGCTCATGAAATGGACTGACTCTGGGTGCTGGGGTAACAGGCAAAAGGCTGAGTAAACATCCAACAGAGCACCCAGGCCCAGTGCACAAATCAGATCCAAGATCAAATTCCTGATTAACTACACAGCACTGGAGGTATTGCATAACAAAAAAAGAAAAATGCTGGATCAGCTAATATTTTCTCTGAGCCTTCTTGAGTACAATGCACCAGGTCAGCCAGAAAAGGCAAAGTAAATGGGTCAGACATGTACACTAACTCACCTCCTTCATTACCTTCTTGGGTTCGACATGTGGCAATCTACAAATGGATTTAAAATTCTTATTTGAACCTGCTGGCACATAAATTATACTTGTGCTACTCATTCCCACATTTGCAGAAGGTGCAGACATGGTGGTAGGAGGCTTCTCTACGAGTACAGTATCAGAAAGGTCAGGCTCAGACATAGCATTCATGGACACACTTACATTATCCTCAGGGATTTTTGACAATTCTGAATACATAGTTTGTTCTACTGCCTTAGAAGTTTTTTCAGCACTTATTTTCCTGTTTTCATATTTTGACATGTCTTCTTGATTCTGAGGGGTAAATTTACTAAAGTGGGAGTTTTTTTTAGAATTGGGGATGTTGCCCATAGCTACCAATCAGATTCTACTTAACATTTATCGGGCTGCTTCTAGAAGATAATAGATAGAATCTGCTTGGTTGCTATGGGCAACATCACTAGTTTAAAAAAAACTCTCACCTTAGTAAATTTTCCCCTGAGTGAGAATATCTTGTATCATCATGAGAGGCATAAAAAGATGTATCACTGACAGTTGCAGAACCACCAATCATAAATAAAGGCCAAGTCCTGAGCCTTTTCTTGTCACTTTGTGTGGCAAATGGCATGTTGGAAATTTTATGTTTTTCTGCAGTAAACTTTCCCTTTATAGATGTGTTTTTTTTTCTTTACCAATGTAAAATATAGATTTTTGGATTTTAGATGCCCGGACTTAAACCCTCTATGCCTTGAGCATTGGCTTTAGTAAATGACGTTAAAGGACTATTATCATCATGACTGGTGACAGCAGCTGTAGCACTGTCATATGATTGCTGCTCCTACTCTTCCCTCTACTGATCGTGATCCATATCGATGAACACACACAAGTTGTATGAAAAAAAATCAACAATTGTTTTTACAGTTTCACAAAAAACAACTAGCATTGCCAAGTCACAGTCCTTTTATTTATTAATGCAGTGAGTTATGGCACATACAGCACACACACTCTGCATAATCTGTCATTATGCAATCTTGGAGGGTAACCTTTTACCTGTGATAGTGGCATATTTTTTTTATTACCTCCATCTAATTAGATTGTGTGAAAAGCACCTGTTTTTCATGCAAAAATACATAGGTATGAGAAAAGCCGCTGACCTATGAATTTTCATGCCACTAAATGTGCGTCTAGGGGGCACTTATCACGCCTGAGGCACACGAAGCATCCGGGAAAAACTCCGGCTTATCGGTGCTAATTGGACAGCCCCCGGTGAACCAATCGACCGTGGTAAATTACCGCAGCTAATTGGATACCACCCTATGAATGGAACTATCTCTGACATTTGTTCAATGAGAGCACATTCCACATGCTACAATGGAAATAGATTTGAATAGCACCCAAATTCAGGCTTGACAATAAAAAACAATTTAAATGCTGCAGCAGTGAAAACAAACATTTTAGAGACTGAAAGGCTTAGAAAGAGCAAATTCAAAGACTGTTATAATTTATTTCATAGTCATTAACAACAAATTCTAAAAGTATTAAAAAATTAGTGTTAGTTGTCACTGTTCAATACTTTATTTACCCCCAATAGTCTCAACAGAGCAGTTTTCACATCTTTATTCCGCAGACTGTAGATCAGAGGGTTTATCGTGGGAGTTACAACAGAGTACAGTACACTAAACAATGGTTCTAGAATATCAGAGTATTCTGATGGTGGCACCATGTACACAGACAAAACCGTCATATAGTACATAGTGACAACGGTGAGGTGGGATGAGCAGGTGGAGAAGGCTTTCTTTCTGCCGTCCTTAGATTGTATTTGCAAGATGACCCTGATAATTTTTATATAAGATGTCAAACAGAACATGACTGGTAAAACGCCATATATCAATATTTCCATATAGATTACAATATAAAAGTCTTCACCGCCAGCACAGGAGATGTTAATCAGAGCTTTAGCATCACAGAAAAACTGGTGTATGGTGTGAGACTGACAGAACGACATACATGTGGCTGGGATTGTAATCACCAATGAATTTAAGCTTCCTGATATCCAAGTGCCAGAAGCAAATACAAGACAGTGTTTCCTATTTAAAATATTGTGATAGTGTAGAGGGTCACATATAGCAACATATCGGTCATATGCCATAATGAATATTAGATAAATCTCTGATGAACAAACCAAACAATAAAAGTACAACTGGATGAAGCATTTTATAAAGGACATTGTATTATCTCCAGATAGTAACATGTACAGCAGGTTAGGGACAGTAGTGGTTGTATAGCAGATATCTACTAAGGCCAGGTTACAGAGAAATAGATACATGGGGGTGTGTAGCTGGTAATCAATGTATATTACTGATATTATAATAGCATTAATAAGTACTCCAAATATATAGAGGAGGAAAAATACACATATAGTAGACAATATATAATTTGAGTTAGCATAAAATGGTAACAAGAGGAATCCATTTATGTAAGACTGGTTCTCCATGCCACATCTAGGTTACTCTGTAATAAAACATACAGTACATATTACTGTAACCTATATGCATGACTGTGTGGTTATAGAATTCTCAGTAGGACAATCCCACAGCTGTACCTCTGTCTCTTGCATGTCAGAGTATGTAGGTCAATGGTAGGCAGCCAGAAGTCCCTGCACATACAGGTGTGATGAAGATGTAACACAGGTGAGACAGGTGACATGACACAAAAGATGGGTATAATGGTGTCAAACAAACTTCATTGTGAAGACAATTTTCTTATTATGCTCTGTGACTTTGGTGTGGTGACTATCACTGCAATACTTTCAGTAATTGTAATTATTTATTAGTTGTAATAATTGGAGAGCCAGACAGATGGTGCTGTGTATTATAAGAGCTACACAACTGGCATATGTGTGTAGTCTCCCTCAAGGCTCACCTGTGCTGTTCATAGCATTGTACTAGTGCAAGCTTTACTTATGGATTTATCCATGAAACTGTGGGATCATTGTTGTTTGGTTGCAATTAACCACTTAACTGGCATGGTCAGATCACATGGGACTGCACCGCCCTACTCTGTCCCCCAGTTTTCGATGTGGAGATCAGTCTGCAGATGTGCGTATTATAATATTTAAAAAAAAGATATACTTTTTAAACTATATTAAATAAATAAAAATTATTAAAAGTTTTGAAGGTAACAATCTTCAGTTAAGTTGTTAATTGCAAAATTTGTAGCACATATTACAAAATTGGACATAGGTGCAAGACTGTGGACTGATTCACATGGCACTTTATAGTGTAATGATGACTAGTCAATTAAACCAAGAAGAGAACAGTGGTTATTCCCACATTGTGTACCCTTTGGTTGATTTGCATAGCTATTCAGAATCAGAAGCTGATTGGATTCTCTACAAAGAACTTCTTAATGAACAATAGGAGGCAACCTATTAGAAGATGTATATTGTGACTTATTGAGATTTCACGGTGTCTTAGGGTGAGGAATTCATCCACTATTAGCAGTAATGATCCAACCTTTGGCAAAAAATGGGTGAGCATTCTAAAAAAATGCTTAATGTATTTACTGCTATTAATCATTGAGCAGTCCACCAAGGAAATGAACGCATTAAAAGAAAGATTGTGGCTTTGGAAGATACTCACAAACTGCTATTAGAGGCTGACATTCAAAACAGCTGGTATGACAAATTAAATAACCATCTTCAAATATATAAAATGGATCTAATTTTATTTAGGACAAACAAAAGATCCAAAGAAGCCTTGGATTATGAAAATATTAAAGTTTAAATCTGTATGGACAATCAAAGGAGAGGGGACTATAGAAAACCTATTTTCCGCAGGAGGTTAAAAAAACACGTGACTTAGAATCTTCAAATGATTGTACATCAACTGTCAGTGAATCTGAGTCTGTACAGAGTAATCAAGGAGGTAAAGGCCATTTAAGGTTTACAAGAAGAGTGAGGGGAGCAGGAGGAGGTGATGGCAATCGTAAACCAGATGTGGACAACAGTGGAAAAGGCAAAGGACGTGGAGGAAGACCTCCCAGGATTTAAAAAACTTAGTTAATCATTTATCTGATTACATACTTAGTAATATGTAATTTAAGGACTTGTCTGTTGTCCCCACTAATATGCATAACCCACTTCAATGACAAATAGACAAATTTCGATTGCACTGTCAACTGAAGCTCAAAGAACATTTCACCAAAAGCCCCCGCTATGATAATACCCCACAAGACGTACCACCACAGGTATTTAAGATACAACCTAGATCTACATTCTAACCACAACCCATGAATGCGTCTATATGCACGTTCATATGACTATTTGAGCAAGAAAATTATAATTATATCAAACATCAACCTACTGTTACATTATTTCAGGCATTTGAGAACTTAGCTCACAACCGGGAGTTGGTATTTAAACTTGCGGACAAAGGTGAAGGACTGGTAAATCAGAATCTTTAGGATTATAAATCTGAGCTAATGAGGCAACTGAGTGATGTGGAAAACTATCTCCTATTACCTAAAGATCCTACTGACATCTTTAAAAAGGAACTGGTGGAGTGTCTAGAAATTGCTGTAAAAAAGGAGACTATTACCAGTAAATTAAGGGATGCCTGTATTCCCATGTAGCTGTTGGTCTCATTATTGTATACTACAGCTAAATCCATTAATCTTTAGTCAATCTACCCAGATGCCTGATTATATCAGCCAGAAGTTCCTTATTTCAGCCTAATGCACTTTATTTAAATACTTAGTGTAAATGCTGTATCAAGGCTCATCCTAATTGTTTGCTTGATACTTGTACCTTATTGCATAAACTTAGCAAACAGTCGGTATTTCATGAGAATTTATTTCTGTGTAGCATTGATGTGCAAAGTTTATATAGCGTTATTACTCAAGAGATGGGATTGATGGCAGTTCAATGATTTCTTATTGGGCAACATCTATATTATGGCCCAAAAACATCCTTTTGCATCAACCTCTTACAAATTATTTTATCTAAAAATGTCTTTCTCTATGATGGCAAATTTTACTTGCAATGTAGAGGAAGTGTAAAGGGGTCCAATGTGGCCTTATCATATTTGAACATCAAGCCTGCCCCCGGGCCTAAACCCCAAGATGAACAGGGAACTGTGGGGCACAGGACCAGGTTCAGCAGGGACATCCCCATTGCTTCGGAGTATTGAGTATGCCCCCCACATTCTCCTACCCACCCGTACTAAGATCTGATCAAAATGTTAGCCCAATCCTACTCTGCCACTAGTTACCTGCTATTTTTTTTTTCCTCCATTGCTCGCTTCCACCCCACCATGTGTTTTTCCTGTAATGTTTACCTCCACTGATTGCACACCTTTCCATTGTGCCCTACATGCAGGGTACATCATACTACTACATAAGCATCAGTTTTCCCATATATGACCTTGGCCCTTGTATGGCTCACCTCCCACAGTGTAACCTCCAAAGTGCGCCCAACATGGCTGCCCCATATGGTACACTTGTGGATGGGATGAAAAATACATAGACCTGATGGTTTTGATGGAACCCTACTCTGAACTGTAGGACTCTGAAATCACCCCCATTTTGTGTCATCACTTCTAGGGGTGGACTATCCCACCCTGGGTAATCCTACGCCGAGCGCCTAAGATGGCTGCTGCACCTGGTACCTTGTGAGGGTGGAATACACAACCCTTGGAAGTTATTACCCAAAATGCCTGCACCAATCCTGCGTTATGCTTTCTGTGGGCTTAAGGTTTTCTTTTATGTCTGTTGCTTATCAATTGTTGTATTACTCAAATCCTCTGTATCATGTGCATTGTTTTTGATGTCTGTAAAGCGCCTTGAGTCCTGTTGGAGAAAGAGCGCTATATAAATAAAATTATTATTATTATTATTATTATTATTATGTTCGATGTTGAGCAAGATATATTTTTTTCTGATGCACAGATTGCTACAGATGTTGTCTATTGCCATCGGTATATTGATGATTTTTTATTACTGTGGCAGGGTTCTAAGAAATATTTAGTTACAATTATTGAGCATCACAATATGAAAGTACACCCATTGAAATTGATGTATTGAATTAGTGATACTGTGATTAGATTTATACATTTCTTTAAGTAATGGACATATATGTACATTATTCTCAAAGCCAACACACAGAAATAACCTGTTACACTATAGTAGCTTCCATCTGAAACACCTTAAGAGGGGACTCCCCTACTAGTCATAGCTGTGACTGCACTGATGCTGTGACTGTGTTGCTGTGCCTTGAAAAAGGTCCTGGTTTTGGACCGAAACGTCGGTGAAACCTCATACACATCGTGGAACTGTGAGATGCATTTTTTATTTTTCTGTTCATTAAACGTATTTTTGATATTGCAATAACAAGTCTGGAGAGTGCTATCATTCCCACTGCTGTGGGAAACACTGTAATATATATATATATATATATATATATATATATATATATAAAAATTATTTCAAATGTAGAAATTAGATAAAGAAGATAAAGACTTATGATTTAAAATACTTTTGCACTGTATTCTGTTATTGACTTTAAGGCAAAATTGCTAGATAAATAGATTGATAGATAGATAGATAGATAGATAGATAGATAGATAGATAGATAGATAGATAGATAGAGTATAAGGTATTATAAGCATTGAAATTTAACAAATAATAACAGGAAACTTATAGGAATATAAAAAAATACCTGTCCAAATCTATCTTACCTTTTCCCTTTTTTCCTTGCTGTGAATCCATAATCCCACAGAGATCCTCTCTCTACATAGCAAATATTCCTCTGTCGGTCATAATCTTATCTTTTATGAAATGGTTTATAAACTCCTGATACTTTTATAATCACACGTTTAAATATGATAGCAGTAAGCCTTTTGTATAAGGGAGTCTATATGTAATGTACATGGCCATACAATAGGTGTAGATAAAATGTTTTGCTCAACCTTAAAAGAAGCATCAATGAGAGAAATAATGTAAGAAAATGTTATACAAAATTATCCTCAATACCAGAACCATCACAGCTATAGATCAGGTACTTTGCATTGTATATTATAATGTAGTAGATGGATCATAACTCACCTGCAGATTGCCATAAAAAGAGAACACAGGGAAGGAAAGACTCTTATTTATACAATGTGGAACCATAATGAATGTGTAATTAATTAAGATGTTAAAATGTAGTAGGAAAGTTAGTAAATTGCATCACCCATACATTTTGCCTTTGGGGATTAGTTACAATGTTTTTAAAGATAAACGAGCAAAACTTTTTTTTATCTCTACTTCTTAACTTTAATTTACATATTAGTTTTATTATACAGTAACATTGTGAAATTAATTGTAAATGTCAAAGTACTGCAACATATTTACACAATTCGAACTGTACAGTATGTCCCATATTATGTGTGTTTATATAATTGTGTCATTTTTGACAATATTTATGATAACATCAAGTTTAAAAAATAGATTCATAAGTATGTTTAAAATATTTACTACTAATCTGTATCAGAATATATTTAGGAGCAAGGGTTAGAATTTTAAGGGTTGTCCACTGTTTATGAGTGCTTTGTATAGATCTATTACAGGTAAGGGTTGGAGTTTTGGGCATGAGTTGCTTGTTTATAATAGTGATTTACTGAGTGGGAGATATCTTAACATCTTTGGAAGATCCCAGTCTCCCACCCGCTTATTGTTATTGTCAGCTTTATTGTTTTGCAGGAACTAATGATAACAGTGCTATTTTGTTGAAGGTCTTGAGGTGCTTTCCCTGCCAAACCCTCCCTTGGTTTTATTCTGATTCTACCCTATTGGACTTAGTGACAAAAGTTGTCCCAGTGGACCTTTTTCTGTGTCATTGGCAGGGAAGTGGAGATGTTGGAATTGGGTTTGCAGCTGTCCTCCTTCTAAGCCTTGAAATGGTGGTGGTGATGGGTTGGTAGTTCACCCCATCTAAGCCTTGAGTTGTTGGTGATGGTCTGACAGCTAGCCCCTATCTAAGACTTTAGTTGGTAATGGGCTGTCAGTTAGTCCCCATATAAATCTTAAGTAGTTGGTGATGGGCTGACAGTTGCCCCATCTACACATTTTATTGGATGATTTGGTAAGATGGCGTGAGATCATGTGTGTAGGCCCATTATTTTTACCACCATACTTTTTTTATTATTTCAATAAATATTTATTTAAATAAAGCTGACCCTTTTGCCTGCAAATATGTTTACATGTCTTTACTGTAGATACAGTATGTTTTATCTCAATTCACCTGGTTTAGGTGATATCAGTTTATAGAAAGTCTAATACTGTATGTTTTAATACTTCAGGAAAGTTTTAAGTTTTGAAGTGCCAATCAGTGTGGATGTAAGCTAATTTGAGAGGTTATACAGCATTTAATTCTGACCTTTTGTTTTGTTGGTAATTACCTGGACCGATTCTACCAATGGAACCTAAGGATGAACTTATTAAGTTCTGACATTACATGATTACTCTGTCTTGCCATATCTATAATTTACAAGAAGGCAATAAATGCAGCTGATTTGTACAGAAGTCACCATATTTAGATGGGAATCTTCAGTTCTTACTATTAAAAGACTCAACGTGTGACCATCTTTATGCAGATCCATGTACTTCCTGTAATAATGGCTGCATTTGCACAGAAATACAGTATCGGATGTCACACAACATCATCAGCGCAATGTTCGGAGTCTGAGATTACCTGAGGTGCAGAATGCTGGCCAATCTTTTTTTAAAGGGGTAATCACAAGCCAAAACCATGCCTTGTAAGTGAGTGTCCCGTTAAAAAACATCCGAGATTGTCCGGCATCCTGCACCGCCGCCGATCTGGGACTCCATTACATCCCGCAGCATATGTGACTCATGGAAGCAACATTGTAGATTTACAATAGACAAATGTTTATTTATATTACTCTGTATTTTGTCTTTATGTAATTGTTATTATTCTTGGACTTACCATGGAAGAATCACGAAAGAGAAGGAGTCCAGGAATCACAGAAAGACATGGAAGAGTATCTTGAAGATGAAACGAAGTGAGATAAATAATTTTATTTTAATATCCAATTGATCGTGAAGTAATGTTAACTGCCAGGGAGTAACGGTTTAGATGGTAATACCCCAGTAGATAGAACAATTGTACTGGAAGTAGAGGCAACATGACAAGGCACTCAATACGATTCCACCGGATACACAGTAAGATTCTCCAGACAAATCACGACCCAGCAACTTCACACTTGGCATAAATATATCCATTGCTTTGGAGCTGGTCAGATGAGCTTATAAATGAGAGTCCACCAATCAAACAGTATCAAGCAGGAGGAGTTTCCGACTGAAACAGCTAGAAGCAGCTGTAATGCTGCACGAGTTTCCTGACAGCCTGGAAGATTCCCAACAACCCCTGCGGCAGTCTGCTGGCAACCAGAGATGCAGTTGCCCTGGTGTCCTGTTTGCCAAGGAACAATAGCCGATTGCCGGCCAGAAACTAGCATCTCCTGGCAACCACACGGAGCGAGCCACGGCGGCTTATGAAAGTAATCTAATTAGGAAAACAATACATACAATAGAAGAAAATGAAAACTGTAACATACTGTAGTTTCAGTTTATGGGTCTGAATTGTACACTATTACAGTAATACTTATTGCTGACATTTTTTGAATAGCTGTTACTTACAGTTTATGGGCCAGTCTTAGAATACTAAATATGCACATTGATGAAAATGCACTGGTTTCAGCATGAGGGCTTCTCAGTTGTTTAAAAATTGCATGTGGCATTGGCATAATGATAAAGATGTGACTACTGTATGTCAGTAAATGCTGTTGCTAACACGTCTGCGTCCATCTCTAAATTAGGCTCAAGGTCTTCTATTAAGACAATGGACCTAATTCACATCTGATCGCAGCAGTAAATTTGTTAGCAGTTGGGCAAAACCATGTGCACTGCAGGGGGGAAGATTTAACATGTGCAGAGAGAGTTAGATTTGGGTGGGTTATATTGTTTCTGTGCAGGGTAAATATTGGCTGCTTTATTTTTACACTGCAGTTTAGATTTCAGTTTGAACACACCCCTCCAAACGTTTTTCTTGTTACATCCTAGGAGAATTACTCCATCCCTAACTGTTATTTCCCGGGAGCAGTGTGGTGAGAAGGGTTTTCTTCTTAAAAATTTCCATAGATGCCTTGGGTTTTAAAGTGGAACAAACCAACTTTTCAGGCAGATCAGGAAACATTATAGATTTTTACATTTTTGTGTATTTCTAAAGATTCCTAGTTGGATCTCTTTTTGTGTGAAAAAAAGCAATTGTTAAGAAACAGAAATGTCCTGTATTTATATAAGCACATACAGAACAAAAACGGACAGAACATTTACAAACATGTCTTCCTCTAAGCTTAGAGGTTCAGACTACTATGGAACATGAAAGTTCACTATGGAGATGCAGCATGAAAAGCTGAGGACAGTGATACAGATGACAATTCAAATCCTGATGAAGTGGATAGAGACATGAGTACAATAGGACAAGCTGTAAAGCAGCACGTGCATTCCATAATTTAGGGGAAAGTGTCTGCACATGACATGTTGAATCAAGGGGCTCATGAGAAGAATGAATCTGAGGCCTTCACTGTACAGTACCAATTGAGTGAATGCATGGACATTAATGAGTACATTGATAGGATGTTATCCATGTGTGAGCAAATGACATCTGTTTAGGTAGGCCATGTGGAGTTACAGATGTGTCTTCACACATCTAGTCTAAAAAATGTCCTATGGTGTGGTGGGGCAAAAACAATTGAAAATTACCCTTGTTTTGCTATTAATCATGGGAGCATGCTCCCACTTCCATCTCTAGCATTCTTCCAATCCCATCTCTAGCAGCGGTCAGCACTTTTCTCCTTCTCCATGCGCTTTGCATATGCACCATGCCAGCCTGCTTGTGCCACGATTGAGGGAGCATGTGAACGCACCCTCCCTGTAAACAATGTTATACTGCGGCATATAGCCCGCAAAGCATTTACATCGTGGGCAACAACGCATAGGGACACATCTGTAGCAATGCTAATATTGCCAAATTTAATGAATTCAACTTCTTAGAGATGGTTTTGGAATCCATTGTGACCAAGATATCAATGGACTTGTGAGGACTAAACTGTGCTGATCTGTTGCAATTCCAAGAATGCATACCGTTTGAGACACCTAGATACCTGCAATTACCACTGCTTATGTCCACTGCTGTGTTACTGCTGTTAATCCCTGCATTACTACCACTGTGTTCCTGCATATACTGTTACTGCTGTTCACCAATAAAGCTAGCTACCTGGTTAAGGACTCTGAGTGTGGCCTGACAGTCACGTTCAACTCAGGTGTCACGACTCGCTAACCGATTCATCAACGTCATCTCTATAGACTGAACGCTCATGCTAGCTTTGCTGAGATGCTGGGCTGAGACGCTGGAGACATGTGAGACCCGGAACCAGAAGTGACGTGAGCCGGTTGACGGGCGCCGGGGGGACGAGCAGGATGCGCTCATGCAGGCCGTGGAGCCGGAGGAGCATTAGAGCGAAGAGTTGATCAGGCTCTCACTCTGAACCCAGGGGCCAAGCTGGGGCAGGCGGCAGGGGCCAAGCGGAGCAGGCAGCAAGAGATTGTGCTGCTGCTGCTCCGTGAGTTGTGTTTGTGAGCCATGGACAAACAGGAGCAGGGGAGTGTGCTGCTCCTTGTGTGTGTATGTGTGTGTGTGAGAGTGTGAGCCGAGGTCTGAGCACTGAGTGTGCTGCTCCGGGGACTGAGTGAGTGTGTTATCTGGGAACTGAGTGTGAGTGTGAGCTTAGAACTGAGTGTGAGTGTGAGCCGGGGACTGAGCAGAACAGGCTGCAGGTGAGGGTGTGATTGTGTTACAGGTTAGAGTGCAACTGCTGCAGTCCTATTTGTGTGTGAGTGCTTGAAAGTGTGTGAGTGCTTGAAAGTGAATAAGAAAACCCTTGCACAGTGCTGCTACTAGGAAGATGTTTACAAAGTGGAAGAAATTCGCTGAGGGCAGGCCAGACGTGGGCCGGACATGCAAGTATCACACCTCTTAAACACTAAATTCTGTTTTTTTGTTTGTTTTTTTAATTATTCTTTTGACTGTTTTCCATTGATACACTCATACGTTTGTAAATTTACATTGCATTACCAAGTACTTTACTGTGTTGGAAATTGTCTCTTTCCACAGCTAGGATTTAGTATTATGTTCTGTAGCATAGTCCGAACTAAGTTGTATTGTAATACATAGTCGGTGTTGTCTGTATTAAATTGTATTGTTTTTATAAAGGTACAGGGAGTTAGAGTTTCTTTTTAGACATAATGGGGGAGTCCGTGGTTGGGAATCTCACTCAGTTCATGTTGTGTATGATGTATGCGCAAGTGGAGCAACCGGAACAGTGGGAATACATCTGCGCGAGGTGTATGCGAACGGTTGCCCTATAAGCCCAGGTAACTGATCTAGAGCAAACTGTTATGAGACTGAGGAGTATTCACAATCTCGAACTGAGCTTAGATAGAATGCTGGAGGAGTTGCAGGGTGGCCACCAGTAGAGGAGGACGTGGACAATCAGGTAGCAAGCTGGGTAACGGTTAGAAGGAAGAAGAAGAGGGGGAGGGGAGACAGGACATTTCTGACACTGCCAAACCCCAATAAATTTGCCCAACTGGACGAAGATTCTGGGGATTGCAATGAGGACATGAAGGCACTGGAGTATACCGCTCCCTCTAGCAACCAGAGGAGCAGTCCCTCCAGGACAAAGGGAAAAAAAGAAAGAGGGGTATCTAGTCAAATTGTGGTTGTAGGGGATTCTATTATCATAAAAAACGATAGGGCAATCTGCTACCGGGACCGCGATCGCCATACAGTCTGTTGTCTCCCGGGTGCTCGGGTACGGCACAATGCGTACAAGGTAGAAAGATTGTTGGGAGGGGCCGGGAATGACCCGGAGGTCTTGGTGCACGTTGGCACCAACAAAAAAGTTAGTTGAAGGTGGGATGTCCTTAAGAGAGATTATAGGGACCTAGGACAGAAATTAAAGGCAATGACATCTAAGGTAATATTCTCTGAAATATTACCTGTGCCACGCACTAGTGCAGGAAGGCAAAGGGAGATTAGGGAGGTAAATGCATGGCTTAGAGACTGGTGTAGGAATGAAGAATTTGTTTTCTTAGAACACTGGGCGGACTTCTCAGTCAGGCACCATCTTTTTGGACGAGATGGTTTGCACCTGAATGAGGAGTGGGCAGTGGTGCTGGGGGAAAGGATGGTTAGAAGGTTGGAGGAGATTTTAAACTAGGTGCCTGGGGGGAGGGATTAGAACAAATTAGTTGGACAACTAGAGAGCAAAGAATAGTGGGATGTATTAAGTATAATGGGGTGGAGAGGGGGGAAGGAGTGAAAGAGTCAGCAATGGTAATTTAAGGGATACCATGGTTCCTAAGGAAATGTCATGTTTAACAGAACTTGCGGATCAGGGAATTAATAAACTTAAGTGTATGATTGCAAATGCAAGAAGCCTAACAAATAAAATGGGGGAATTCGAGGCAATTGCACATAATGACCATTATGACATAATAGGCATTACTGAGACATGGTGGGACGATTCTCACGACTGGACGGCAAACATCGAGGGATACACTCTCTTCAGGAGAGATAGGATTAATTAAAAGGGAGGGGGTGTTTGTCTCTATTTTAAACCATTCTTAAAACCATATTTAAAGGAGGTCAGTTACGAGGGGACTGGAGATAACGTAGAGTCATATGGGTTGAGATTTCGAGTGGGGGTAAAGATACAAAAAAAACTTTTAATAGGGACATGCTATAAACCACCAGATATTAGTGTGGATGATGAATTTCTACTCTTGCAGCAAATCGAATAAGCTGCAGGTATGGGGGATGTCGTTATTGTTGGGCACTTCAATTACCCGGACATAAACTGGAACACCGAAATAGTAAATACAGCTAGGGGTAACAGGTTCTTAAACATGCTAAAAGATCATTACTTGTCACAGGTAATTGAGGAGCCAACTAGGCAAGGGGCTATACTGGACCTAGGACTAACAAATAATGAGGAAATAATAACAAATACTAAAGTAGAGGAGACCCTAGGAAATAGCGATCACAATATGATCACATTCGATATCAGCTTTCAAAAACAACAATATAAGGGTTTAACCAAGATTTTTAACTTTAGGAAAGCAAATTTCACATTGCTGAAAAGAGCAATGAAGGAGATTAATTGTGAAATTGTATTTCATGGTAAGAATACTGCTGAAATGTGGGATATTTTTACAACTGCGCTCAGTAAGTACACTAATTTATATATTCCCAAAGGAAACAAAAACAGAAGTAGGAAATCCAAACCGATGTGGCTTAATAAAAAGGTCAAGGAACAAATGGATAAAAAGAGGCGTGTTTTCAAAGCATTTAAGTCTGATGGAAAGGTGGAATCATTCCAGTTCTACAAGGAATGTAAAAATAAATGCACAAAAGCGATCAAAAAAGCTAAAATAGAAAACAAAAAACAAATCGCAAAGGATAGTAAAACAAACCCGAAAAAGTTCTTTAAGTATATAAACGGTAAAAGGTTGAAAAGGGAGAATATTGGGCCCTTAAAGGGTAAGCTGGATGTCTTGATTAATGATGATAGGGAAAAAGCAGATTTATTTAATAAATTATTTTCATCAGTATTCACAAAAGAGGACAGGTTCACAAGAATAGAGCATACATAAATTATAATAATGACCCATTGCTTGGTACTTTCTTAAACGAGGGAGTAATCCGAGAGAGACTGAGTAAAATTAAGATAAATAAATCTCCTGGGCCGGATGGACTCCACCCCAGGGTTCATATGGAACTCAACGTAGAGATATTGAAACGTCTGTATTTGATCTTCAGCATGTCAATTAGAGCAGGAATGATACCAAAGGACTGGCGTATAGCAGAGGTAGTCCCAATATTTAAAAAGGGTATTAAAACGCTCCCCGGGAACTAAAGACCGGTTAGCTTGACATCTATAGTGGGGAAAATAGGTAATGTATATTAAGGGATAGCATTCTAGAGTACTTTGATACCTCCAAGGTTATTACTAGGAATCAACATGGATTTGTGAAGGACAGGTCATGTCAAACTAACTTAATAAGCTTCTACGAGAAAGTGAGCAATAATATTGATAAGGGTCAAGCAGTGGATGTGATCTTCTTAGACTTCTCTAAGGCTTTTGACAAAGTTCCACACAGGAGACTAATCCTCAAACTAAGAGAGAATGGGGTGGGAAATACTATCTGTACTTGGGTGAGTAATTGGCTGTTTAATAGGGAACAGCGAGTGGGGGTTAATGGGATGTACTCTGAATGGGCTTCAGTACTCAATGGAATACCTCAGGGCTCAGTACTCGGGACATTGCTATTTAATATATTCATTAATGACCTAGGTGAGGGACTGGAAAGCACAGTGTCAATTTTCGCAGATGACACTAAATTATGTAGAATAATTAATTCAGACAAGGATGTTGAGTCTCTACAGAAATTTAACTAGACTGGAGGGCTGGGCAGACAAATGGGGAATGAGGTTCAATGTAGACAAATGTTAAGTTATGCACATTGGGACTAAGAACAATCAGGCAGCTTATAAATTAAATGGGGAAAATGTAGGGATAACGGTAGTTGAAAAGGATCTGGGTGTGCTCATTGATAATAAACTTGGTAACAGTTTGCAATGTCAAAATACAGCAACAAAGGCTAATAAGGTGTTACCATGCATAAAACGGGGTATGGAGACAAGGGATGAGAGTGTAATCCTGCCACTGTATAAATCATTGGTGCAGCCACACCTGGAATATTGTGTGCAGTTTTGGGCACCGTACTATAAAAAAGATATGGTTAAGGGGTTAGAGGAATTGGACTATGAGGAAAGACTTAAAAGGCTTGATACTGTATGTTCACACTGGAAAAGAGGCAACTGAGAGGGGACATCATTAATATTTATAAATACATTAAGGGACAATACAAGGATCTACCAAACAATTTGTTTACCAAAAAACACTATAATAG
Organism: Pseudophryne corroboree; assembly: GCF_028390025.1. NCBI lineage: Eukaryota > Metazoa > Chordata > Amphibia > Anura > Myobatrachidae > Pseudophryne > Pseudophryne corroboree. The sequence continues at coordinate 212,915 of NW_026970059.1, forward strand.
GACACGAGGACACCCACTGAGGTTAGAGGAGAAATAATTCCATACCCAAAGGAGAGAAGGATTCTTCACAGTAAGAGCAGTAAGGATTTGGAATCCTCTACCAAAGAAGGTAGTAATGGTGGACACAATCAATAAGTTTAAATATGGGTTAGATAAATTCCTAGCTGAAAAAAATATCCAGGGATACAGCATTTAATTAATATTTAAAAATAATAATAGACTTCCGGTTCCGGCTTCATGGAGACCTGAGCTCCGTTTTGAGCTCCGTCCCCCGCTCCTCAATAAAAACCTTTTACTAGGCTTTTAAAGCCTCGTTTGGCGCCCGGAGTCCTCCCGCAGTGACCTTACACCCCTGCAGTCGCTATGGACCGCTTCCTAACGTCGCCGACGCCGCAAGCCCAAACGGACCACCAGCAGCAGCAGCAGCCGCAGCCTCCACGCCAGGAGAAGCGGCGGGCCGCAGGGACCATGCAGGCAGACTCTGCAGCAGAGAGTGCACCTCCCCTGCACAAGAAAACCGCGGCTGAAGGACCTGGGGGACACGTAAGTGCGGGCTGCGATGCCCCCGTGACTTACTCAGAGGTGGTGGCAGCCATTACAGCTACTATGACCCCACTCCTATCCAAAGCAGTGGCTGATATCACTAGCCAGCTACAACACTTAACCCACAGGGTTTCCAGCGCAGAACAACAAATCAGCGCGGCCTCCCATGATATAGGAGACTTGCAACACACCGTGAAACGTCTCACTAATGACTCTTACCAGCTGTGGAACAAGATAGACGATATTGAAAACAGATCGCGTCGGAATAATATTAGACTGGTCGGCCTCCCTGAATCTATCAAGGGACCCGCTTTGGCCCATTTTGTCCGCAACACTCTACCCTCGCTTTTAGGCATAGAGGCGGTTTGCCAAGACATGGTAATAGAGAGGGTCCATAGGGTGGGCCCGACTCCGACCCCTAACAGGCCGAGACCCCGTGTTACCCTGTTTCGCTGCTTAAATTACCTACACAAAATGGAGATATGGTCAGCCTCGCGCAAAGCTAAATCCCTAGCATGGGAAGGTCATAAGCTTCATATCTTTCAAGATTACTCCGCTGAACTATCACGGGCCAGGAAATCCTTTTCCCCTGTTTGCTCTCAATTAGTCGCTGAAGGGCGCAAATTTGGCCTGTTATATCCTGCCAGGCTTCGCATTTATGACGGGTCTTCTTTCAAGGACTTCTCCACCCCGCCTGACGCTTTGGCTTACCTCCAGGAGCTGTCCCAGGCCAAGGATGCAGACATCTCTGATTCAGCTAAATGAAGAACTGTGCTCCATGTTCAAAATTGCCTCATTTTAGTTCTCATTGCTTTACATGATTTCATGTCTGTTTACTGATCTCAGAATTTATACCGTTATGTCTTTTTCTCCATACTTAGTGGCTCATACTCTCACACTCTCTATATTACATGTTATCTTAATGTTCTTAGGTGTAACTCGCTGTCGGGACCTACGGGCCCCAGTTAAACAGTTTCACGTTAGTAGTTTGCAGCACTTTGAGGTTCGGGGGCGGACACGCCTCTCCGTGCTGGATGTGTGTCCTTCTTGACATATTACTCTATGTGCTATTGCTTGGAAGTCTGGCATCAAATGCTAGCGTTTGTTTGCCTCTTTTCATTTATGTTCCCTATCCCCCCTCCCGTACCCCCCACCCCTCCCTCACTGCCTGGCACCCCACTTCATTTCATGAGGGCGCTGTCCTACCCTATACAAACTGGCCAGAATGTATGACACCCTTTGACATACTAAAAGTTCCCCCCTTTGTCTTTTCAGGATTTAAGATGATGTTTCTTTTTCTCCCGGTTTCTTGCAGGGATGCCTAGTCTACGCTATGCAACCTGGAACGTTGGGGGAATTAACTCTCCAGCGAAACGCAGGAAAATTTTGATTTTCTTACAAAAATCTGGCGTGGACGTGGCATTCCTCCAGGAAACTCACCTGACTCCCTCTGAATCTGCTAAACTAGGAATGCTGGGTTGGTCTGTATTGGCATCTTCTTCCTACGGCTCCAAGGCAAGAGGAGTGGCTATCCTGGTAAAACGCAATCTGGCTTATGAGGTACACCGCATTGTTACTGATGATACAGGTAGATATGTGGTGGTCACGGTGGATATAATGGGCAAGAGGCTCACGCTGGCTAATGTATATATTCCCCCTCCCTATTCTAAGTCATACTTTCAGAGTTTGATTACCCTCCTGACCCCCTTCATGGGGGACAATTTGATTATTGGTGGAGATTTTAATCTAATCTCTTCCTCCCTATTAGACAGATCAAACACCCGCGGGACCCCCCCTCCACTCCCTAAGGTTGGCATCCCCCTTCTAACCTCCACCCTACAGGTTATTGACCTATGGAGAGCCCTATACCCAACAGAACGAGAGTACACCTGTCTCTCAGCGGCGCATGGCTCTCTCTCTCGCATCGACTATTTCTTCATCTCTCATGCTCTTTTTCCTCAGGTCACAGACTGCTCTATTGCCCCCATCTCACTGTCAGATCATGCTATGATTTCATTGACTATTCACTTTCCAGACGATAGAGACACGACTAGGCTATGGAAATTCCCAACTAGACTCTGCCATTCTGATACTTTCAAGTCCTTCTTGGAGGCTGCTTGGGACGACTATTACACTACCAACTCTGAACACCTCCAGACGAATCCCTTTTTGTTCTGGATGGCAGCGAAAGCAGTACTCAGAGGGGCGATTATGTCCTTTACCGCAGCCTCCAACAAGAATTTCTCAAAGCAATATCTGGAACTCCAGATTGCTCTCACCTCAGCCTTTCAGGCATACAAACGAGCACCTTCACCAGCTACTAAGCAAGCATATTTACTCACTAAAACCCACTTTGATGAACACATTTCCGAAATGGGAAATAAATACCTTTTTTCTGTCCACTACAAGTTCCATAAATTCGGGAACAAGTCTGGCCGTTTACTCTCTAACTTACTACGTGGCTCATTCTCACCTGCAGTGGTTCACCCTCTCCGCACGCAGCAAGGCACACTGACTTCCACAAATAAGCAGATTGCACACATTATGCAGTCTTACTTTTCCCAACTATATTCATCCACCCACCCAAACACCCCGCAACCACCTTCGCCAGCTTCACACCCCCTGACATCTTGCTCTCAACCACCACACCCTCCCTCCACTCCCATAGCTAACTCTCTCAACCCCCCATCTTTTTGGGAAGCACTACCTTACCCTGCTATTACAGATGATATGACAGCTCAACTTCTATCCCCGATCACCATCACTGAAGTCCGATCAGCGATCAAACAATTAAAACCCAATAAGGCCCCAGGTCCTGATGGCTATAGTGGAGAGTTCTATAAACTCCTCTCCCTCAAAGTTGACTTCATTCTGGTAGACATTTTCAACTCATTATTACTAGCTAAGACTCCCCCACCGCACTTTAATTCGGCACTCCTCAAATTGCTCCCTAAACCAGGCAGAGATCTATCCCACCCAGGCTCCTATCGACCAATATCTTTGCTAAACCTAGATTACAAGTTGTTCGCCAAGATATTGGCCGACCGTCTGAAACCTATACTCCCCCACATTGTTCACCCCGATCAGACAGGCTTTATCGCAGGCAGACACTCGGTGGTCAATGTGAGAAGGGTAATAGCGGCCCTACATGCCTGTCATGGGGACGTGTCCTCTGCAGGATACGCCATCATATCCTTGGACGCAGAAAAGGCCTTCGACCTCGTCGAATGGCCACACCTCTACGCAACCCTAGCACGATTTAAAATTCCAGATGCGTTCATTGAAGCTATTCGTGCACTGTATACATCCCCGGCCACTCAAATCTCCTGCAACGGTTACCTTTCCAACCCCTTCTATATAGAAAAAGGCACTAGACAAGGATGTCCTCTCTCCCCACTCCTCTTTGCCATTGCTCTTGAACCTCTAGCATTAGCTCTTAGGCTCTCCCCTTCCTTTACTGGCATCTCTGTCGGCAACACTGAGCTTAAAGTCGCCCTGTTTGCCGACGACATGTTATTATTCGTCTCGAACCCTCTCACATCAGTCCCGGAAATCCTGCGTTTGATTTCAGACTTTGGTGAAACGGCGGGCTATAAAATCAATGTCACAAAATCAGAATTACTTCCTATACACGTTTCCCCTGCCACACTATCCTCTCTCACTCAAGCATCACCCTTCACGATCACTCAGTCTCATTTTAAGTATCTAGGGGTAAATATCACACGAGATATCACACGGACCTACGAGACAAATTTCACACCGGCTATTAAAGCCGTGCTTTCTAAACTAGAAGGTTGGGCTACCCTCCCGCTCTCATTGCTAGGGAGGATTGCAGTCCTTAAATCTGTAATATTTCCCAAAATTTTGTATATTATGCAATCTCTACCATTCAGCCTTAGAGAAACGGATGGTGAAGTATTACGCAAAGCTATGACCCGATTTATATGGCATGGGAAGAAACCAAAAGTGGCCTTTGCAAAACTAGTAATGGACAAATCAATGGGTGGACTAGGTGTCCCAGACTTTCTTTCTTACTCTCTTACAATTTTTCTCAGATATGCAGCGGACTGGCTTCTGGGAAAAAGCACGTATACTGACTTGGCCCTAGATACTGACGCCTTCCGACCGTATTCGCCATGCGCTCTCCTACACACCAAAAAAGCTGACATACCCTCACCAATCATGCAACACCCTCTATTCCGAGACACGTATTTAAGCTGGGTGAAAATACATAAGAAACTCAAAGCTGACCACACTGTTTCCTCTTATATATCCCTTTGGGGAAACCCTTCCTTTCCTCCTTCTCTTAACAATGCTCTTTTTGTTCGCTGGCGGGAGAGGGGGCTGTGCGCCGCTTCACTGGTCTTTGATCCAGGTGGCCATATTGCTCAATTTACAACACTGAGAGACAGGTACTCTATTCCGTCCGCCCATTTCTATATGTACCTACAAGTGAGACATTACCTGCAGTCACTACGCCTTGACTCTACCCTCTCGTCACCCCCCTCCCCACTAGCAAAGATTCTAAAACACTGGGAATCCCATCCCTATAAACTAAAGCAAATCTACTCACTCATTGTTAATATCCCATCCAAGCCATATATTCCCAGACTGGTTACCTCCTGGCAAACAGACATTCCAAGTGTGACCTCCTATGACCTCCTCGTAGACCATCACCAACGGACCATGTCAATTCTTAGTTCTGCGTACTTACAAGAGGTTCACATAAAATCCATCCACAAAGCATACTTGCCTCCTTATGAACAGATACCCAGTGATCCTGCAATCCCCAATAGATGCCCTAAATGCAAGGGAGCTAGAGCTTCTTTCTACCACTGCCTCTGGAGCTGTACTAAGATCCAACGCTTCTGGAATAAAATATTTGTATTCATAAACACCAATTTCCACATGGCCTTAAGACCCGATCCGCTGGCCTGTCTATGCATAAATTTTTCTATTTGGAGATCGAGGAAAGGGATTAGCCTACTTTTCCCTATGATGACCATGCTATTTACCATAGCTAAAAAAGCAATTCTGAAGCACTGGGTTGTCAGATCGACCCCCTCCTTAGCCGAAGTTCTGAAAACTATGTTACAATATCTGTATTTCGACCGAAGGTCCACTCTCCTTACGGGTCCCTCTGGCCTTGCCGGGTTCAACAAAAAATGGGGCCCTTACATGGCTACTTTAGACCAGACCACTCAATCCACAATAAATGCAGCTTTTGAAAACTCTCAGTGGACAATGTCCAGATAACCTGGCTTCCTTCTTCTCCTTTTCCTATTCCTCTCTTTATCTCCTCGCCAATCTGATAGATTTCTGCCTCTCTCTTGTCTCTCTGTATACTATACATTCCCAACCTGTCACCTTATTTAATAATGTAATATTATACCAGTTCAGCTATAATAACTTGATTAAGATCTAGGTTAAATGATGTATGGTTATTTATGCATGACTCTACCCTAATATGGTGTTACTGCCTTGGATGGGCGGACAGCCCCCCCCTGACCTTTCATCCTCCCTCCCCTCCCCTCCCAACCCCCCCCCCTTAACTGTATTTCCATATTTTCATACTGCATAGTGTCGTTTGACTTGATATTCTTGTAATGTTCCATTCTTCAAGCGATCCTGTTGTTCTTTTGTTCTAGGGATTGTCACATTATGATTAAGATGTTGATGTTTTATTGTCAAACGACTATTTCATATATTTGGAAAACCTCAATAAAAATCAGTTTGATTAAAAAAAAAAAAAATAATAATAAAAATAATGTACAATAGGTTGAACTCGATGGACATTTGTCTTTTTTCAACCTCAACAACTATGTAACTATATCCACTGTGCACCCTTCAGTATTTTAACGCACATCCCAAATGGCACCAATTTAACAATAATTAGTGTATTTTACACTATACAAACAGATGAAGCTCTCTCCAATAATGTACAGATTTACAATAATATAGACATAGTTTTTCTTGACCTAGATGGATTTAACTCTCCTTAAATTAATACTTTATTTGTGAACAAGGTTCAGTCTCATATTACACTTGATTAATTGTCTAAATCCCCCCCCCCCTAATTTGAGGGTGTATGATCCCAGTAACTTGTTGGCTAAATCTGTCTTCAAGCCCCTTTCTCTAGGCTTCAGTAGTAAGCCTCATTTATACACTGGTGGAAAACCAGTGGATGAGTAGTTAGATTTTAGCCTCATTGGCAAACAAGCAGGTAGACCAATGATACCCAGGTTACACACAAGCCAGTAGTCAGGCATACACTAGGTTGGTACATCTGCAGGTCTTATGTAATCCAGAGGGATCAAGGTAAGGTCGCAAACACTGAGCATGCATAATATTCAAGCATAGTTTACAATAATCTTGGAGTGTCAATTTATAGTGTAACCTAGGAAACATGATTGAACATAGATTCCTCAGAGTAAGTCATGTCTACCTTGTAGAAATACATTTACTAAGTCCATAAACAAAGTTTTAGATACACATGAACTCATGTAGCCTTCAATATATCCTGGGTTCTTGGATAAAAACTACAAATCCCTATGCCATTGGACGATGAGTACGCTTAGATCATTGGCTTTCCTGAAGTTGTGGGTAAAAGTCCCAGTATGGAATTGCATGAAGGCCACATGTTTCCTGATCCTACTACAGTGTAGAAAATAAATAAAATACTAAAGGAAAAACATAAAAATATCCAAGTTTATTGAATATAATCTTTATTAGTCTTAATCATTATATAACAAATTGTATATTTTTGATTGTCCTTGTGTTTGTAGTGTTATTTCCTAATTGTCTATGCCTCAAGAGTATAGAAAATGCCAATTATTCCCCACAAGCCAAGATTTTGTGACCTGAACAGAGATATTTTGAAATGTTCTTATTTTCCAGGACATTTCTGATACTTGAGTGCGGTTGCAACATGGGGGCAGCAGAGCGTTCCAACTCTGCCAGAGGGAAGCCCAATATCACCGCTTTCACATCGCAAATATGCCGGGTTTGGTTGCCATAGGGGGCGGGGATCGTGGCATCATCGGGTGCGGGTGTGGAGGCAGTGCTGGGAGATGAGATCATCTCTGAGCTGCCTCTCCCTATGCAGTGATCGGGACCTGGGTCGCATTGACCTGGCAACCCATTCACACTGCACCTGACCCGGTTTTCAACCCAGGAACAACACTGCTATATTCCCGAGTTGAATTACCGGGTCAGGCGACCCAGGAATTCGACATGGTCCCTTTCACACCGCAGAGCGACCTATGCCTATAGCAATACACCGGGTCAATACTGGGTTATTTGTATGGTGTGAAAGGGGTATAACACTGTCTGTAACTTCAAATGCTGCTTCATATTGCCATGAGTTTGTGGGAATGGTAAGCCCACCATGGATCAGCAGGGTGTATATCCCAGCTGCCACCAGGACAGAGCGTTCAGCCACATCCCTGCTCTACAGACAAACTATAGGACTGTGCTTCTTACCCAGGTATGGACATTTAATGCACAATACAATATTCCATTTAAAAATTATGACACCGGCCGGTATCACATAAGATACAATATAAGTTCCTTAATTGACAATAAAACACTGGATTTCATGCACCCATATAGTCAATACACTATTCCATATAATCATTCTTGGAAATATATGCTTTCAGAAGAATATACGAATGTTAGTGTAAAAGTCCAGACATATAATCTATGTAAGCCATGCAGGGGTTAATAAAATCCAGCCATAAATGAGCATGCAGGTATTAGTATAATCATTAGTCTCTGGTTTGAACCTTTAGCTCCATGCAATGTCCTGCTAACGGTTTGATAAGTACACTGCAATCATCCCTGCAATGTACAGCAAATTACAACCAGCGATCCTCTAATTGTTAGTTGTATCAAAGAAGTACAATGGTACCAGAGTGCACTCCTTAGATCCCCTTAGCACTGGGGTCCATGTACAGGCAGCTTTCTCTTCCCATTTTAAGAAGGGGACAAAAGGCTACTAAGGCAAATTAGTAAATCGGAAAACCCGGAATTAAATTTGAGTCAGACTAGGTTGCTGTCGTGCTACACTAGGCAGAAAAACCTCAGGGACTATCTGGTTAAACCAGATTTTACCAGATATGTGTCTTTGCTTAGCAATATTAGACCTAAGGGTTGTGTTAGGGGCACTTGTACCACCTATCAGTATCTTATTAGTGGCAATACATCCAGCATCCGCTGAAGGGACGCACTTTGCACATTAACTTTACCCTTACTTGTAGCTCACGGTACGTGGTCTATCAATTGCTGTGCCCCTGTGAGCTGTGATACATTGGGAAAATGGAACGAATGTTCAAGGAGTATATGGCAGCCCATAGGTCGGCAATAAAATCAGCGATTAGTAAGGGTTCCGGTGACCAGCTGGTGGCTAGGCATTTCAGCCAGGCACAACATCCATTGGTATCATTACAATATCAGATGATCGACCATGGGCCGTCAATATTGCGTGGTGGCGATCGTGGGCATAAATTGATACAACTTGAAACTAGGTGGATCCACCGCTTGGGTAATCTACTGCCCAAGGGTCTCAATGAACAGCTAGGTTTGAGCAGTTTTATTTAATCTAGAAGTTGTACTGCACTAGTGTTTCTGACTCAGTGTCAGCACTGTTTGGTTTTAGTGAGTATTTACATAATCTGTGGTTACTTATGGTAGCGCTGAGGGTTAGGCCTATGGTTTAAACAATATAGGGTCATCAACATGCATTAATGATACTGTTTTTTTAACCCTAACTTGCTTGATTATACATTGTATTGTTTCTATGTAGGTTGCCAGGGTTACGGACACAGGTGGATGACATCAGGTATATGGACGTCATGGGTATGCGCCTATAGAACGGGCAGGTGATCCTATTTCTGGGAGTGCAGGTGCACGGGGATTGACACTTGTTAAATAGGTGAGTGTGTTTAATATATTTTTGTGACCTGATGAAAATGCTAGCGTAAACAGCATTGAAACATTGTCTCTCTTGATCAAGTATCGTCTCTGATTTACCTGTCTCTTGGAGTGCCGCACCTTCCGTTGTGTATGCTACCTTTTCCATGTAGGCACCCGGCGCAGTTTATACATCTATTGCAGAGAGCCAGACTCTTGGATGTTATATATATATATATATATATATATATATATATATATATAAAAAAGAAGAAAGAAAAAGTTTCCCAGGGAGCTAGTGTGAATCTTTGGTATATCTAACGTTTTTACTTATACAATGACACAATCATAAAAAATCAACTTATTTATTTTATAAGATACAATAAAATAAGCTGTACCACAATGTATCCTAAATTGACAATAAACGATGTTTTTTACAAATATTTGTATTGGTGACAATTCATTTCAATCATAGATCGACATAATGATTATTCATCCTTATAGGAATGACAAAATCGCTGTCTCAACCCAACGCGTTTCGTCTACAGACTTCATCAGGGGTTTATTGAAATCTAAACAATGCAGAAAACATTTCATAAATATGTTGTTACATTTACCAATATTGGTTTCATGTCAATAGTAAATATAATATCTACATACCAAAGGTTCACAATATGGATAAGCAAATTAAGTGTGTCTTCAAGTGATAATTAAAACACTTAAAAGTGGTGTCGAATTCGATTACACCACATGGAATATCTGTAAAATTATAACACGTGTTACATATATATTGTGGTAGGAAAAAATTTATAGGAAGAAATCTTATAAACAAGGAGGAACAGAGGAAATAAACAAACTGAAATAACAAGGACAATGGAATTTTCTTAGAGAGATCGAAGCTAACTTATTTGTTGTATAATGCAATTGACACTATTTTAACACATAATCACATTATAATAGAAGGACGGACATAGCATATCATTTGGATGTTGCTCATTCAAAGTAATACAGATGAATATTGGTATAATGTTATACATACCGATTGGACAGATCATCGGATGTGACCAGTTCAATGTGTTGTCCACTATACGGACTTAGTTTGATGATTTTAAAATTAATTTGTATTCGAACCTATGATAAAAAATAAGTTCCTAATAAACACATGGGTATTGTGCATATCCATAAATATTTTACTTTTGAAATTTCTATTAATTTATTTATTCATTTTTACCCATATTTTATTTCCATACATACCAATTATATGGAAATTAGCTCGTTAAGCAGCTATTCAATATGTCTCATCCAAGCGTGAATTTCGACATAAGGTAGACAACTGTAATCGTACCTATGGTGGAGTAGAATGGAAATATATAGAAAACTATAATATAAATATATTAATCATTCCGGTTAATTATAATATAAATATGTTAATCACTCCGGTAGATAATGGCTGTATCAGAATTGTAATCTGATACCGAAAAGATGTCCTAAATTAGCTAAAGGTTTGCCGGAGTTTGTTAATATAGATCAGTATATGCCGTTCGGCAGCGTGAGCTTTGCCGGAGTTTGTTAATATAGATCAGTATAGCTGGGATAATGTACCCAACCTTTTTATTATAATATTATTATTAAATATGAAATACTGACATACCTAATGGACATTGATATTCAAGGCAACTTAAAAACTACCCAGGCTGGGTTCATTATAGTTTGTACCAAAAGCTGTTAACTATATAAGATAGTGCTTATGTAATACAGTGCTACAACTAAATTTTTTATATATATATATATGTATACAAAATCACTATACACAAAAAATCTTTGGGAGTAGACATAATTCCCCAAACATTTTAGACTCATATTATTAATACACACCAAAAAAACATGGAAGACCATCAGAATCACATGCTCACCTCTCCACCTTCTGCTATGCTCCTAGCTGCTGAATAAAATTGTGACTGAAAGCACTGGGTTTTTAAACCCCACTGTGAGTGACATCACTTCCTGTGATTTAATAAACTAAACTCTATTTCCCTTATATTATCCAAACCAATATGAATGTGCAGTATTAAATTTCGGCCCTTGTTTTCACAGACCTAACTACAACTAACTGTGCATATGGAGGGGTATATTGATTAATTGAACAATTGCGTGCCAAAAATCCCGTAATTAATATGCGTTTCACAGCTGATTGGAGTTCCTGTTATTACAGTATCTCCTAGGTAACCACGTCAGACAGCGTCGTTACCTAGCTCCGCGTATCTCGGCAACCAAATGATGCCACGACGCACTTCCGCCCTCCAGCGCGTCATGCGCCTCATACAATATAGCTTCCTGTAACCGCCGGGTCGCGTTACCACGTGATGCCGCGTCTCTATGGTAACCAGATGAAATCGAGGCGCACTTCAGACTACCTGCGCATCGTGCGTCTCACTATCATAGGGCTATATATATATATATGTCTGTTTATTCAGGGGTCTGCCCCAGTGTTAAAAAATAAAACTAATAGTTTATATAAAAAAATATAAACTGTATATATATATATATTATTATTTTTTTAAACTGATTTATATTATGTTTTGCAGAAGAAAAACAACAGGCAGTATGTAATGTACTGATAATCAATGCAGGTCATGCAGAATGAAAAGAGATCACATAATAAGTGGGATAAATAAGTTCAGACCAAATAGTAAAATACATAAAATCTGTCAGAATGAGGGAAATTGAAATGGGGGGGATACTATCAGTATCCGAGAGAGCGGGGAAACACTAGACAAGGGGGGAGGGAAGAAGGCAGAGGGAGAGTAAGGTGGGTATAAGCACAAACATAGTGATTATGAGGGAAGAATGAAAGTAGGAATCATGCAAAAGTAGAAAAGAAAAGGATAGAGGAGGAGAGAAGAGGAGTAAAATGGAGGGAGAAGAGATTTAAAATATAAATAAGTCACTTGACCATCCTCCAAGAGGAATTTTCAAAGGCCAAGGTTATCTTAGATTGAGTAGCGTGATCCAACGTAGACATATAAGGGCCCCATTTTTAAAAGAAACTGGCAAGGCTGGAGTAACCAGTGAGAACAGTTGATCTACGGTCAAATTATAAGTATTGGAACATAACCTTAAAGACTTTGGACAAAGAAGGGGCAGTCCTGGCAAACCAATGCTTCAATATGACCTCTTTTGAAATAGTGAAAAGCATAGTTAGCATGGGAAAAAACAATTTAACACCTTTAACATGTTCCCATACAGAAAAATGTATACACAAGCATGCCAGGGGGTCAGGTCGAAGAGAAACAGAGAAATGCTTATTGATAAACAGAAAGAGTTTGTTCCAAAAACACCTAATCTTGGTACAATTCCAGAAACAGTGGTAGAACGTGGCTCTAGCCCCTGTACATTTGGGGCATATATCGGAAGCTGTAGGGTCGATAAATGCTTGGATACAAGGAGATAGATAAGCTCTGTGAATAGATATGATGTGAACTTCTTGCAGGTAAGCTGAGCTCAAAGTAGTCATGGTGCGGTGGTAATGCCGTAATAGGGAGTCATAGGAAACAATACCCGGGATATCCAATTGCCATGAGGCAACTAATTTATGTAGACAGGGATTAGAGGGTAAATTCACTATAAGAATGTAGATTTGTTTAATTTTATAGAGGTGGGATTACCAGTATTTAAGGACCTTCACTAGAGGAGAGGATGGAGCAGGGAGATAGGATTCAAGTTTCAGTGAGGTTAGTGTCTAGTTTGGAGGAAAATAAAGAAGTGGGAGAATGGAAGGGAATACCTGTCTCTCAGCATAGCAAACTGGGTAATATGGCTTCCCGGATCAAAAACCTGGGTAGCGGAGCAAAACCCCCTCACCAGCCACTGGAGGAACAGAGCATTATGAAGAGAAAGAGTGAAAGATGGGTTCCCCCATAAAGAAACATGTGGGGAAGCAGTGTGTTCACTCCTCAATTGTTTATGTGATTTCACCCAGCTAAAGGAAGTATCCTGAAACAGAGGGTGTTCCAGGATAGAGGGAGGGATAGAAGACTTCTTTGTATGTAAAAGAGCACAGGGGAAAAGGGTCAAAAAACATTACTATCCAAGGCCAAATCAGTATAAGTACTTTTGCCCAGAAGCCTGCCAGCAGCATAGCGAAGGAAGAACATGAGGGAGTAGGAGAGAAAGTCAGGGACACCAGCACCACCAACAGATTTATCCATCACAAGCTTCACATAGGCAATTTTTGGTTTCCTCATTGCTCTACATAGTCGGAGCTCATCCGAATCACGGAGGCGAATTGGGAGTGATTGCATGATGTAGAATATTTTAGGAAAAATCACAGATTTAAGGACAGCAATCCTGCCTAGCAAAGAAAGAGGAAGGGTAGCCCATCCTTCTAACCTAGCAATAATAGCAGAAATAACAGGGGAAAAGTTCAAATCATAAATATGAGACGTATCTCGGGAAATATTAACCTCTAAATATTTAAAATGTGACTGAGTAATCGTGAAAGGGGAGGTGAGTGTGAGGGAGGAGAGTAGAGGAGGGGGAATATGTACAGGCAATAATAAAGATTTGGTGACATTGATCCTATAGCCCGCTGCCTTCCCAAAATCTGAAATCAGACACAAAATTTCCGGGACTGAAGAAAGCGGGTCAGAGACAAATAGCAGCATGTCATCTGCGAACAGAGCAACCTTAAGCTCAATGTCACCAATATGAATACCCATATATTCTGTAGATAACTTTAGGGCCATTGATAAGGGTTCCAGGGCAATGGCAAAGAGGAGTGGGTACAGTGGGCAGCCCTGACGTGTTTCTTTTTCTATGATGAAAGGATCAGAAAGAAAGCCAATACAGGAGATCTGAGTTGCTTGTAATGAGTATAAGGTTTGGATGATATGGATAAAGGCATCCGGGAAATGAAAGCGATGTAAAGTGGCATATAGGTGTGGCCAATCAACAAGGTCAAAGGCTTTCTCTGCACCTAGGGAGAGGATATCATTACCGGTGGGGGAGACAGAATGTTGACAGGGCTGCAATTATCTTCCTCACATTGACCACTGAGTGCCTGCCGGATATAAAGCCTGTTTGGTCAGGGTGAACAATGTGTGGAAGTATGATCTTAAGGCGATCTGCTAAAATCTTAGCTAGTAATTTATAGTCGATATTTAACAAATATATCGGTCGGCAGGAGCCGGGGAGGGATAAATCCCTACCAGGTTTGGGAAGCAATTTGAGAATAGCTGAGTTAAAATGTGGGGGTGGGCCATCAGCTGACAATAAAGAATTGAATACGGCAACGAGAATAACGCCAATTTTAGGAAGGAGGAGTTTATAGAATTTGCTGCTGTATCCATCAGGGCATGGTGCCGTGTTGGGCTTCAACTGTTTAATTGACAGCTGTATCTCATCTAAGGTGATCGGGGCTTGGAGTAGAGAGGCCTTGTCATCTGTAAGAGAAGGGAAGGGCAAAGCGTCCCAGAAAGGAGGAAGACTGGAGTCTTCAAAAGTATGATCAGAAGAAGGGGAAGAAGGAGGGGGAGATGTGTGAGCCAGGGAAGGAGGCCGCTCAGAAAAGGCATGTAAAGCATTGTCAGGTACCACTGAGGAATAAAGATGCATAATTTGAGCAATTTGTTTGTTTGTAGAGGTCAGTGTGCCCTGCTGCATACATAGGGGGTGAACAACTGCAGGGGAGAAGGAGCCTCACAGCAGGTAAGAAGGTAAGCATCCGGACTTGTTGCCAAATCTGTGGAACCTGTGATGGATCAAAATCAGGAATCTATCACGCATCTCAGTCAAGAACTCATCGAAATAAGTCTTGGAAAGAAGGAATGCTTGTTTCGTGGCGGGGGGAGGGGGCCAGTTTGTATAGCTGAAAGGCTTTGGACAGAGAGTCTTGGAGCGATAGGTACAGTATTGTGCAGAGCATTTCTTAATTGAAGCTGCATTGATCAAAATAATTGCTCCTGAGTGCAGCTTTTGCCGACATCCAAAACAAAGAAGGATCTGACAGTATATGCTCAGAGTTAGTTATGCAAAAATCATCCCATGCAGCATCCAAGAAGGATTAAAATGTAGAATGGTGACACAGTCTGGAGGGGAACTTCCACAATTTAGATGAGCTCTGTTCATTGGGGAAAGCGAGATGGCCAGGAGCTACTCCTCGCTTCCTGGCCTGCAGCAGCTGCGTATGACATCACGCAGCCGCTGCGGCCAGCCCCCCCCATCCGGTCCAGCCACGCCTGCATTGGCCGGACCGCGCCTATGAAACAGCGGCCAAACGCCGCCATTTCGCCCCCTCCTCCCCTTTGATTGCCTCATCAGCATTTACGTCCAAAGTTTTGAAAGGGAGGGAGCAGCTAACCAGGATAACTACACCACAGGCTCTGGAAGTGTAGGAAGAGGAAGCCAACACAGACCACCCGAACATACCCAGTTTCGCCATCTCAGGGGGAGTCAAGTGTGTTTCCTGGAGAAATGCCGCATCCACACCGCTTTTCTACAAATAGAGCAGAAGTTTCCTCCTCTTTGCCGGAGAATTAATTCCACTGACGTTCCACGTAGCGCAGTGTAGACTAGGCATCAATCAAGGGAGCAGGAAAAAACAAAAATAAAAAGGCTGCCAGTACATAAACCCGATACAATATGTCATCATCCAACATCCCTGCAAAGCAGAAAGTAGTGCAAAAGGGGACAGGTAGGAAAAATGGGAGAATAGGAAAACAACAAGAGGGAAGAGGGAAGTGGGAAGTGGGGGAAGACAGAGATAAGAGAAGGCAAGCAAACGCATGCGTTTGATGCAAAACTTCCTAAATACAAAAAGAGAAATAACATAGCAACAGGTACACTCATCCAGCAGGAAACAACAGATCCGTCCCTACCCCCCAGTGAATGGAGTAATGATACTGAGGCTAGGAGACCTCCACAGTGAACATTGAGAAAGAATGAATAAACATATAAAATATGTTTCCTAAGAACCAACAAAATGCTGTAAATATATACATAGACATAAAACATTAAATGGGTGAACCGCCAATGGTATACGAGCAGAGGCGGGCGTTGGAACCGCCATGATCAATCATAGGGGGTCATTCCGAGTTAATCGTAGTTGTGCAAAATTTTGGACAGCTACGATCAACTTTCCTGACATGTGGGGGGACGCCCAGCATGGGGCTAGTCCGCCCCGCATGTCAGTCCGGTCCCCCCTCGCAGAAGTGCAAAGGCATCACACAGCGGTGATGCCTTTGCACTTCAGGAGTAGGTCCCGGCCAGCGCAGCTTTAGCGAGATGGCCAGGAGCTACTCCTCGCTCCCTGGCCCGCAGCGGCTGCGTATGACATCACGCAGCCGCTGCAGCCCGCCCCCCGTCCGGTCCGGCCACGCCTGCATTGGCCGGACCGTGCCTACGAAACAGTGGCCAAACACCACCATTTCGCCCCCTCCTGCCCTTTGATTGCCTCTGCCTGTCAATCAGGCAAAGGCGATCGCTGTTCTGCCATGACTGTCGGCCGTTCCGCAGGCGCACAAAGGCGCTAGCGCATGCGCAGCAGGGACCCGTTCGCTCTCCTGCGTGAAAACGCAGCGAGCGAATGGGTCGGAATGACCCCCATAGTCAGTAATGGAGAGAAGACGATAGCATGTCAGTAGGCCAGGAAGAGATGCTGTATGGGGCAATAGGTATTACCCTACAGAGTCGGAGATGTCAGTGTCCTTGGCTTGGGAGAGCTCCTGGAGGTAGGCCATAGCATCAGGTAGATTGGAGAAATCTTTGAAAGAGGATCCATCATATACACGGAGCCTGGTGGGATACATTAATCCAAATTTGCGACCCTCAGCCACAAGACGGGAACAAACAGGGGAAAAGGACTTCATAGCCCTTGACAGCTCAGCAGAATAGTCCTGAAAAATATATAGCTTGTGACCTTCCCATGATAAGGTTTTAGACTTGTGGGAAGCTGACCATATTTTAATTTTATGCAGATAGTTTAAACAGCGGAACAGAGTAACCCGGGGTCTCGGCCTGTTAGGGGTCAGTGTTGGGCCCACCCTGTGAACCCTCTTGATAACCATGTCTTGGCAAATCACCTCTATGCCTAAGAGCAAGAGGAGGGTGTTGCGGGCAAAATGGGCAAGAGCTGTCTCTTTAATAGATTAAGGCACGCCAACCAGCCTAATGTTATTATGACACTATCTATTCTCTAACTCGTCGATCTTGTTTCAAAGCTGATAGTTTTCAGTAGTGAGGCGTTCTACAGAGTGCTGCGGATCACTAATATCATGGGAGACTAGACCAAGCTGTTGTTCATTAACAGTGACCCTGTGATTCAATTGCTGCAACTGACCAGTGATGTCAGCTACTGCTTTAGAAAGGAAAGGGGTCATAGTGGCTGTAATGGCTTAAATCACCTCTCTGTAAGTGATAGGGGTGTCAGAGCCCAGACTCACATGCCCTCCAACAGATGGTCCCTCAGCCGCAGGTTTCTTATGTAAAGGGAGAGCGCTCTCAGCAGCGGCGTCCGGCGCCATGTTCCCTGCTGCGTGCCTTTTCTCCTGGCTTGTAAAAGGTGAGTGCTGGGGAGCGGGGAACAGAACTCAGAAACGGAGCTCCTCACTCCATCAAGCCGGAACCAGATGTCATATATATATTTGAATTAACAAAATATTAGTTTGATTTTTTAACACTGGGGCAGACCCCTGAATGCACCACCAGAGCACCCCTGTACAGATACAGCAGCCCCTGGATGTATACTGGGTACAGCACAATATAAAAATTTATATACGGTATAATATATATATAAAAAGAATGAATGGGATGGCGTTAAGGTTATTGTTGCAAACAATTATATGCAGGATGTGATACTGCATAGATAAACAAAGACACATATATCTATGCAGTATCACATTATGATGACGGTGCACATGGGCACCGAAACATTGATGGTTTGATATAATATTCTGTGGAAGTTTTTTTTTAATATAATTGTTTGCAACAAAAACCTCTGAGTGGAGGGCGTGGCCTGGCTGTTGCAGAGGAGCCCTGGTGATTTTGGCTCCTTTCCCCTGGTTACTGGCTCTCTCTACATACCTGAGGCTCACAGGATTCCCTCCTGCTGCGGGTGGGCGCCAGGTGTCACTCTGCTGGGTCCATGGCGGTGGGGATTGGTTGCGTGCGTTCCCTCAGCTTGTGGCCTTCTCTCACCCCAGAAGCCTGGACTAAATTTGGAGACCTACCCGGGCCGGACTTCCGGAAGGATGGTATATGCGCAGCGATACTTCTGTCTGACATTCACACTTGCCCATTGTCTCCTGGGGTGTCTTTGAGGGCCGCCTGTGGCCGCAGCACCCGTTATTTAAGGATCAAGCTTGTTTGCAGCTAGGAGATTGCAGAAGGGAGTTCTGCTTGGATGGGAGCTGAGGGCTGATGGTGGCTATCTTGGAGTTGAGAGCTGCTGCTATTGGTGTGTTTTACTGTGCAGGTGACCTGGCATTAGGCAGGACAAGGACTGGTGCTTCTTCCCTGCTTATACTCAACTTTATCCACTGTTGCCTATTGTCCATGATGTGGCTATAACACTCTCATAGCTGTTGGATACAAAGAAGATCCTCTTATGCTGTGTGAGCAGACTACTGGCTGAAATTGTCTGTGCTCCTCTTACATCTGCTTTTTCTATACGCAACCCTGCTGGGAACCCTACATGTGATTATGTTTTGATAGGAGTTTTATGCGTGTTACCCTTTCCATGCCTTCACCCGGGTATATCATGTCACTGCTCAAAAAAATAAAAAGGGAACACTTAAACAACACAATGTAACTCCAAGTCAATCACACTTCTGTGAAATCAAACTGTCCATTTAGGAAGCAACACTGATTAACAATCAATTTCACATGCTGTCGTGCAAATGGAATAGACAACAGGTGAAAATTATAGGCAATTAGCAAGACACCCCAATAAAGGAGTTGTTCTGCAGGTGGTGAACACAGACCACTTTCAGCTCCTATGCTTTCTGGCTGATGTTTTGGTCACTTTTGAAAGCTGGCGGTGCTTTCACTCTAGTGGTAGCATGAGACGGAGTCTAAAACCCACACAAGTGGCTCAGGTAGTGCAGCTCATCCAGGATGGCACATCAATGCGAGCTGTGGCAAGAAGGTTTACTGTGTCTGTCAGCGTAGTGTCCAGAGCATGGAGGCACTACCAGGAGACAGGCCAGTACATCAAGAGACGTGGAGGAGGCCGTAGGAGGGCAACAACCCAGCAGCAGGACCGCTATCTCCGCCTTTATGCAAGGAGGAACAGGAGGAGCACTGCCAGAAATCTATAAAATGACCTCCAGCAAGCCACAAATGTGCATGTGTCTACTCAAACGATCAGAAACAGACTCCATGAGGGTGGTATGAGGGCCCGACGTCCACAGGTGGGGGTTGTACTTACAGCCCAACACTGTGAAGGACGTTTGGCATTTGCCAGAGAACACCAAGATTGGCAAATTCGCCACTGGCGCCCTGTGTTCTTCACAGATGAAAGCAGGTTCTCACTGAGCACATGTGACAGACGTGATAGAGTCTGGAGACGCCAAGAAGAACGTTCTGCTGCCTGCAACATCCTCCAGCATGACTGGTTTGGCAGTGGGTCAGTAATGATGTGGGGTGGCATTTCTTTGGGGGCCGCACAGCCCTCCATGTGCTCACCAGATGTAGCCTGACTGCCATTAGGTTCCAAGATGAGATCCTTAGACCCCTTGTGAGACCATATGCTGGTGCGGTTGGCCCTGGGTTCCTCCTAATGCAAGACAATGCTAAACCTCATGTGGCTGAAGTGTGTCAGCAGTTCCTGCAAGACGAAGGCATTGATGCTATGGACTGGCCCGCCCGTTCCCCAGACCTGAATCCAATTGAGCACATCTGATATATCATGTCTCGCTCCATCCACCAACACCACATTGCACCACAGACTGTCCAGGAGTTGGCAGATGCTTTAGTCCAGGTCTGGGAGGAGATCCCTCAGGAGACTATCTGCCACCTCATCAAGAGCATGCCCAGGCATTGTAGGGAGGTCATACAGGCACGTGGTGTCCACACACACTACTGAGCCTCATTTTGACTTGTTTTAAGGACATTACATCAAAGTTGGATCAGCCTGTAGTGTGTTTTTCCACTTTAATTTTGAGTGTGACTCCAAATCCAGACCTCCATGGGTTAATAAATTTGATTTCCATTGATAATTTTTGTGTGATTTTGTTGTCAGCACATTCAACTATGTAAAGAACAAAGTATTTAATAAGAATATTTCATTAATTCAGATCTAGAATGTGTTATTTTAGTGTTCCCTTTATTTTTTTGAGCAGTGTATAATAGCTCTCCACTGATATCAGCATACTAGTGTGCTTTCTGAGACTCTGACACACTAACATTATCTATTACATTATATCTGTCTTCCTATTGTGTATTGTCTTGAAATGCCTGCTAAGAAACTTAAAGGCACACTCCCGCCACTGGTGACCTTCCCTGCCCAAAGACCAGCCTGTTCTTCTTCATCATCTGCATGAAGTCACACTCCAACGAGTTGATCCAGTTCTACAGTGAAAGGTGCAGGTCACTCTTTATTGGTCAAAGGAGTGAACCCTAACTCCATGGATACTCTTACTGTCAAGACATTGTGTCAGGTCCTAGCAGCCTTTAAATCAGAGATAGTATGGAAAGGGATACTACTGCACTAGCATATTATAGAAAAGTTCCAAATTAGAACAAAAGAAACCCCTAGTTATATTCTATATCAGATATTTGAATTATATAGGGGGTGCTGCCACTGAATATATTGTTGCCAATTTATAGTTATGCACAAAAAGAAACAGAGAAGGGTTGGACTTGAAGTGGCACACTTAAACATTAAATTGATACATAAAATATAACTTTTATTAGAGTATATTTGTTAAAAAGACCTGTAGCTGTGAAATATTAAAACCAAAAACATAAATTGACAAAACAAAGTGTGATATGTGTGAATAAAAACACACACTGTGCTAACTGTGTAGTGCTATACATATATAATATATTATAGGTACTATGACCCTTGAATCAAATTATATGTGTTGTTAGGCTGAGTGCCCAATGGGGCTTTGAAGTCACTGATCAGTTGTACTAGATAGGCTTACTGAGGGTACTGTAAAGTGCAATATTCCAATAAAAAGCTCCCCTTCAGTTTGGGCGCTGTGACCCCTCACTTATGTGCAATCATATGCTTGTACAGCTATGAGTTAGCGTTTATCCTCACTAGTGATCTCAATGTAATTAGCTGTTCTCAATCAATTTACAGCAGGTAATATCTAAAGTCAGTATCACTTTAAGTGAATAATCTGTTTGGGCGCTATGGCCCCTCACTTATATGCATTCATATGCTTATACAGCTATGAATCTGTGTTTCTCCTCACTAGCAGAGCCGGATTAAGACCATGGGGGGCCCGGGGTACTTAAGACAGTGAGGCCCCTATTCAAAGGGGGCGTGGGGCGTGGGGGGGTGTATATATATATATATATATATATATACACACACACATATATATATATATATATATTATATACACACACATATTTATATATATATATATATATATATACATACATACACACGATAGATAGATATATATATATATATATATTATATACACACACTGATATATATATATATACATTATATATATATATATATATATATACACATATACATATATATACATTATATATATATATATATATACATATATATATATATATATATATATATATATACACATATATATATATATATATATATATATATACACATATATATATATATATATATATATATAAAAACCCAGTACATAATGTAAATTACGCAGGCTTACTTTTTTTTAGGAGTGTGAGAGCTGGCTAGCCTGGCTGAGAAAGGGTGCTGGGCTGGCTGCTGCATCCACAGAGTCCTCACACGGCTGTCCTCCCTACTCCTTCCCTGCAGCCTGCGCGCCCAGCGGCAGCCAATGTCTGAGCCGCAGGCTGCTGCTGCGCCTCACGTTATTGGACAGCTGAGCCGTCGCTCAGCTGTCCTTCTATCTCAGCCTGTGAAGCCGCCGCCGGGAGCCAGAGCCGCCAGGGACAGGAGGACAGCCCTGTCGCTGCGTGTGTCGCCGGTTCCCGGAAGCACGGCGCAATACCGCAGATCGGATCTCTGTTCCGATCTGCGGCGGCGACGGGGGGCCCTTTCAAAAAAGGGGGCCCGGGGTACTTATCCCCGGGACCCCCCTCTTAATCCGGCTCTGCTCACTAGTGATCTCAACGTAATTGGCTGTTCTTAATCAATTTACAGCAGGTAATACCTGAAGTCAGTGTAACTTTAAGTGAATGATAATTGATGTTCACTTATATGCTTATTAGTGATGAGCGGGTTCGGTTTCTCGGAAACCGAACTTCCCCGAACTTCAGCCTTTTTACAGGGGTCCGAGCCATGCTCGGATTCTCCCGTGTGGCTCGGGTAAACCGAGCGCGCCCGAACGTCATCATCCCGCTGTCGGATTCTCGCGAGACTCGGATTCTATATAAGCAGCCGCGCGTCGCCGCCATTTTCACACGTGCATTGAGATTGATAGGGAGAAAACGTGGCTGGCGTCCTCTCTGTTATAGTAGAAAAGACACAGAGTGACTTAGTTATAATTGTGGGGAGGATTGGGGACGGGGAGCAGCTGTTAGTGAGAACAGTGCAGGGTTTTGATTATAATAGTAGTGACCACCAGTTTAATCCGTTGGTTCTCTGCCTGAAAAAAACGCTCCACCATATCTGTGCTCAGTGTGCTGCACTGCTGCATGATATATCTGTGCTGAGTGCACTGCTCACACTGCCTAATTGTGGGGACTGGGGAGCAGTTATAGCAGGAGTACAGTGAACAGTTTTGCTGACAGTGACCACCAGTCCAGTATACGTTTGTCTGCCTGAAAAACACTCCTGTGGTGGCTTTTTTTTTCTTCATACTAGTTTAGCAGTCTGCTGACAGTGTCCACCAGGTCCGTTATTATTATACAGTATATATATATAGCAGTACGGTAGGCCACGGCTGTACCTACCTCTGTGTCGTCAGTGCACTCGTCGTCCATAAGTAATATAATACTATACTATCCATCCATCTACATTGTATACCTGTCGTGGCTTTTTTTTTCTTCATACTAGTTTAGCAGTCTGCTGACAGTGTCCACCAGGTCCGTTATTATTATACAGTATATATATATATATAGCAGTACGGTAGGCCACGGCTGTACCTGCCTCTGTGTCGTCAGTGCACTCGTCGTCCATAAGTAATATAATAATACTATACTATCCATCCATCTACATTGTATACCTGTGGTGGCTTTTTTTTTCTTCATACTAGTTTAGCAGTCTGCTGACAGTGTCCACCAGGTCCGTTATTATTATACATTATATATATATATAGCAGTACGGTAGGCCACAGCTGTACCTACCTCTGTGTCATCAGTGCACTCGTCGTCCATAAGTAATATAATACTATACTATCCATCCATCTACATTGTATACCTGTGGTGGCTTTTTTTTTCTTCATACTAGTTTAGCAGTCTGCTGACAGTGTCCACCAGGTCCGTTATTATTATACAGTATATTATATATATATATATAGCAGTACGGTAGGCCACGGTTGCACCTACCTCTGTGTCGTCAGTGCACTCGTCGTCCATAAGTTATATAATACTATACTATCCATCCATCTACATTGTATACCTGTGGTGGCTTTTTTTTTCTTCATACTAGTTTAGCAGTCTGCTGACAGTGTCCACCAGGTCCATTATTATTATACAGTATATATATATATATATATAGCAGTACAGTAGGCCACGGCTGGACCTACCTCTGTGTCGTCAGTGCACTCGTCGTCCATAAGTAATATAATAATACTATACTATCCATCCATCTACATTGTATACCTGTGGTGGCTTTTTTTTTCTTCATACTAGTTTAGCAGTCTGCTGACAGTGTCCACCAGGTCCGTTATTATTATACAGTATATATATATAGCAGTACGGTAGGCCACGGCTGTACCTACCTCTGTGTCGTCAGTGCACTCGTCATCCATAAGTATTATAATACTATACTATCCATCCATCTACATTGTATACCTGTGGTGGCTTTTTTTTTCTTCATACTAGTTTAGCAGTCTGCTGACAGTGTCCACCAGGTCCGTTATTATTATACAGTATATATATATATATATATATAGCAGTACGGTAGGCCACGGCTGTACCTACCTTTGTGTCGTCAGTGCACTCGTCGTCCATAAGTAATATAATAATACTATACTATCCATCCATCTACATTGTATACCTGTGGTGGCTTTTTTTTTCTTCATACTAGTTTAGCAGTCTGCTGACAGAGTCCACCAGGTCAGTTATTATTATACAGTATATTATATATAGCAGTACGGTAGGCCACGGCTGTACCTACCTCTGTGTCGTCAGTACACTCGTCGTCCATAAGTAATATAATAATACTATACTATCCATCCATCTACATTGTATACCTGTGGTGGCTTTTTTTTCTTCATACTAGTTTAGCAGTCTGCTGACAGTGTCCACCAGGTCCGTTATTATTATACAGTATATTATATATAGCAGTACGGTAGGCCACGGCTGTACCTACCTCTGTGTCGTCAGTGCACTCATCGTCCATAAGTAATATAATACTATACTATCCATCCATCTACATTGTATACCTGTGGTGGCTTTTTTTTTTCTTCATACTAGTTTAGCAGTCTGCTGACAGTGTCCACCAGGTCTGTTATTATTATACAGTATATATATATATATAGCAGTACGGTAGGCCACGGCTGTACCTACCTCTGTGTCGTCAGTGCACTCGTCGTCCATAAGTAATATAATAATACTATATTATCCATCCATCTACATTGTATACCTGTGGTGGCTTTTTTTTTCTTCATACTAGTTTAGCAGTCTGCTGACAGTGTCCACCAGGTCCGTTATTATTATACAGTATATTATATATAGCAGTACGGTAGGCCACGGCTGTACCTACCTCTGTGTCGTCAGTACACTCGTCGTCCATAAGTAATATAATAATACTATACTATCCATCCATCTACATTGTATACCTGTCGTGGCTTTTTTTTTCTTCATACTAGTTTAGCAGTCTGCTGACAGTGTCCACCAGGTCCGTTATTATTATACAGTATATTATATATAGCAGTACGGTAGGCCACGGCTGTACCTACCTCTGTGTCGTCAGTATACTCGTCGTCCATAAGTAATATAATAATACTATACTATCCATCCATCTACATTGTATACCTTTGGTGGCTTTTTTTTTCTTCATACTAGTTTAGCAGTCTGCTGACAGTGTCCACCAGGTCCGTTATTATTATACCGTATATTATATATATATATATATAGCAGTACAGTAGGCCACGGCTGTACCTACCTCTGTGTCGTCACTCGTCCTCCATAAGTAATATAATACTATACTATCCATCCATCTACATTGTATACCTGTGGTGGCTTTTAGTTGTGCGCATTAAAATATGGAGAACAAAAATGTGGAGGTTAAAAAAATAGGGAAAGATCAAGATCCACTTCCACCTCGTGCTGAAGCTGCTGCCACTAGTCATGGCCGAGATGATGAAATGCCATCAACGTCGTCTGCCAAGGCCGATGCCCAATGTCATAGTACAGAGCATGTAAAATCCAAAACACAAAAGATCAGTAAAAAAATGACCCAAAAATCAAAATTAAAAGCGTCTGAGGAGAAGCGTAAGCTTGCCAATATGCCATTTACGACACGGAGTGGCAAGGAACGGCTGAGGCCCTGGCCTATGTTCATGGCTAGTGGTTCAGCTTCTCATGAGGATGGAAGCACTCAGCCTCTCGCTAGAAAAATGAAAAGACTTAAGCTGGCAAAAGCACAGCAAAGAACTGTGCGTTCTTCGAAATCACAAATCCCCAAGGAGAGTCCAATTGTGTCGGTTGCGATGCCTGACCTTCCCAACACTGGACGGGAAGAGCTTGCGCCTTCCACCATTTGCACGCCCCCTGCAAGTGCTGGAAGGAGCACCCGCAGTCCAGTTCCTGATAGCCAAATTGAAGAAGTCAGTGTTGAAGTACACCAGGATGAGGATATGGGTGTTGCTGGCGCTGGGGAGGAAATTGACAAGGAGGATTCTGATGGTGAGGTGGTTTGTTTAAGTCAGGCACCCAGGGAGACACCTGTTGTCCGTGGGAGGAATATGGCCATTGACATGCCTGGTCAAAATACAAAAAAAATCAGCTCTTCGGTGTGGAATTATTTCAACACAAATGCGGACAACAGGTGTCAAGCCGTGTGTTGCCTTTGTCAAGCCTTAATAAGTAGGAGTAAGGACGTTAACCACCTCAGAACATCCTCCCTTATACGTCACCTGCAGCGCATTCATCATAAGTCAGTGACAAGTTCAAAAACTTTGGGCGACAGCGGAAGAAGTCCACTGACCAGTAAATCCCTTCCTCTTGTAACCAAGCTCACGCAAACCACACCACCAACTCCCTCAGTGTCAATTTCCTCCTTACCCAGGAAAGCCAATAGTCCTGCAGGCCATGTCACTGTCAAGTCTGACGAGTCCTCTCTTGCCTGGGATTCATCCGATGCATCCTTGAGTGTAACGCCTACTGCTGCTGGCGCTGCTGTTGTTGCTGCTGGGAGTCGATGGTCATCCCAGAGGGGAAGTCGGAAGACCACTTGTACTACTTCCAGTAAGCAATTGACTGTCCAACAGTCCTTTGCGAGGAAGATGAAATATCACAGCAGTCATCCTGCTGCAAAGCGGATAACTGAGGCCTTGGCAGCCTGGGCGGTGAGAAACGTGGTTCCGGTATCCATCATTACTTCAGAGCCAACTATAAACTTGATTGAGTTACTGTGTCCCCGGTACCAAATACCATCTAGGTTCCATTTCTCTAGGCAGGCGATACCGAAAATGTACACAGACCTCAGAAAAAGAGTCACCAGTGTCCTAAAAAATGCAGTTGTACCCAATGTCCACTTAACCACGGACATGTGGACAAGTGGAGCAAAGCAGACTCAGGACTACATGACTGTGACAGCCCACTGGGTAGATGTATTGCAAGAACAGCAGCGGCGGCACCAGTAGCAGCATCTCGCAAACGCCAACTCATTCCTAGGCAGGCTACGCTTTGTATCACCGCTTTCCAGAATACGCACACAGCTGAAAACCTCTTACGGCAACTGAGGAAGATCATCGCAGAATGGCTTACCCCAATTGGACTCTCCTGGGGATTTGTGGCATCGGACAACGCCAGCAATATTGTGCGTGCATTACATCTGGGCAAATTCCAGCACGTCCCATGTTTTGCACATACCTTGAATTTGGTGGTGCAGAATTATTTAAAAAACGACAGGGGCGTGCAAGAGATGCTGTCGGTGGCCAGAAGAATTGCGGGCCACATTCGGCGTACAGGCACCGCGTACAGAAGACTGGAGCACCACCAAAAACACCTGAACCTGCCCTGCCATCATCTGAAGCAAGAGGTGGTAACGAGGTGGAATTCAACCCTCTATATGCTTCAGAGGATGGAGGAGCAGCAAAAGGCCATTCAAGCCTATACATCTGCCCACGATATAGGCAAAGGAGGTGGAATGCACCTGTCTCAAGCGCAGTGGAGAATGATTTCAACGTTGTGCAAGGTTCTGCAACCTTTTGAACTTGCCAGCCTGAGTCAGGTCATTCCCCTCATCAGGCTTTTGCAGAAGAAGCTGGAGACATTGAAGGAGGAGCTAAAACAAAGCGATTCCGCTAGGCATGTGGGACTTGTGGATGGAGCCCTTCATTCGCTTAACCAGGATTCACGGGTGGTCAATCTGTTGAAATCAGAGCACTACATTTTGGCCACCGTGCTCGATCCTAGATTTAAAACCTACGTTGTAGCTCTCTTTCCGGCAGACACAAGTCTGCAGGGGTTCAAAGACCTGCTGGTGAGAAAATTGTCAAGTCAAGCGGAACGTGACCCGTCAACAGCTCCTCCTTCACATTCTCCCGCAACTGGTGGTGCGAGGAAAAGGCTAAGAATTCCGAGCCCACCCGCTGGCGGTGATGCAGGGCAGTCTGGAGCGAGTGCTGACATCTGGTCCGGACTGAAGGACCTGCCAACGATTACTGACATGTCGTCTACTGTCACTGCATATGATTCTGTCACCATTGAAAGAATGGTGGAGGATTATATGAGTGACCGCATCCAAGTAGGCACGTCTGACAGTCCGTACGTATACTGGGAGGAAAAAGAGGCAATTTGGAGGCCCTTGCACAAACTGGCTTTATTCTACCTAAGTTGCCCTCCCTCCAGTGTGTACTCCGAAAGAGTGTTTAGTGCAGCCGCTCACCTTGTCAGCAATCGGCGTACGAGGTTACTTCCAGAAAATGTGGAGAAGATGATGTTCATTAAAATGAATTATAATCAATTCCTCCGTGGAGACATTCACCAGCAGCAATTGCCTCCAGAAAGTGCACGGGGACCTGAGATGGTGGATTCCAGTGGGGACGAATTAATAATCTGTGAGAAGGGGGCTGTACACAGTGAAAGGGGTGATGAATCGGACAATGATGATGAGGTGGACATCTTGCCTCTGTAGAGCCAGTTTGTGCAAGGAGAGATTGATTGCTTCTTTTTTGGTGGGGGCCCAAACCAACCAATCATTTCAGTCACAGTCGTGTGGCAGACCCTGTCGCTGAAATAATGGGTTCGTTAAAGTGTGCATGTCCTGTTTATACAACATAAGGGTGGGTGGGAGGGCTCAAGGACAATTCCATCTTGCACCTCTTTTTTCTTTCATTTTTCTTTGCGTCATGTGCTGTTTGGGGAGTATTTTTTTGAAGGGCCATCCTGCGTGACACTGCAGTGCCACTCCAAGATGGGCCAGGTGTTTGTGTCGGCCACTTGGGTCGCTTATCTTAGTCACACAGCTACCTCATTGCGCCTCTTTTTTTCTTTGCGTCATGTGCTGTTTGGGGAGTATTTTTTGGAAGGGCCATCCTGCGTGACACTGCAGTGCCACTCCTAGATGGGCCAGGTGTTTGTGTCGGCCACTTGGGTCGCTTATCTTAGTCACACAGCTACCTCATTGCGCATCTTTTTTTCTTTGCGTCATGTGCTGTTTGGGGAGTATTTTTTTGAAGGGCCATCCTGCGTGACACTGCAGTGCCACTCCTAGATGGGCCAGGTGTTTGTGTCGGCCACTTGGGTCGCTTATCTTAGTCACACAGCTACCTCATTGCGCATCTTTTTTTCTTTGCGTCATGTGCTGTTTGGGGAGTATTTTTTTGAAGGGCCATCCTGCGTGACACTGCAGTGCCACTCCTAGATGGGCCAGGTGTTTGTGTCGGCCACTTGGGTCGCTTATCTTAGTCACACAGCTACCTCATTGCGCCTCTTTTTTTCTTTGCGTCATGTGCTGTTTGGGGAGTATTTTTTTGAAGGGCCATCCTGCGTGACGCTGCAGTGACACTCCTAGATGGGCCAGGTGTTTGTGTCGGCCACTTGAGTCGCTTATCTTAGTCACACAGCTACCTCATTGCGCCTCTTTTTTTCTTTGCGTCATGTGCTGTTTGGGGAGTATTTTTTGGAAGGGCCATTCTGCGTGACACTGCAGTGCCACTCCTAGATGGGCCAGGTGTTTGTGTCGGCCACTTGGGTCGCTTATCTTAGTCATCCAGCGACCTTGGTGCAAATTTTAGGACTAAAAATAATATTGTGAGGTGTTGAGAATAGACTGGAAATGAGTGTAAATTATGGTTATTGAGGTTAATAATACTATGGGATCAAAATGACCCCCAAATTCTATGATTTAAGCTGTTTTTTAGGGTTTTTTGAAAAAAACACCCGAATCCAAAACACACCCGAATCCGACAAAAAAAATTCGGTGAGGTTTTGCCAAAACGCGTTCGAACCCAAAACACGGCTGCGGAACCGAACCCTAAACCAAAACACAAAACCCGAAAAATTTCCGGTGCACATCACTAATGCTTATACAGCTATAGATCAGTGCTTCTCCTCACTAGTGATCTCAATATAATTAGCTGCTCTCAGTTGATTTACAGCAGGTAATTAATAAAGTCAATATCACTTTAAGTGAGTAATCACAATGTTCATTAGTGATATTGTTAATGAGAGACACTGTAATGTCCAAGAATGCATATAAACTGACAGTTTTCCACAATATTCACTACTATTATAGTGGAATATAGATCATAGCTGTGAGGCACAGGGTTTAGTGAGCTGTTTGAGTATTGCACTAATGCCGTACACTGGAACACTCCATCAGCTGTTAATAGCAGTATATCCTAACTGGCTATTTTGTACTTATCAGCTGTGTGATGGAAACCTATATATCAAAAAACAGCATTTCTCAATGTAATTAGCTGTTCTCAATCAATTTACAGCAGGTAATAACTGAAGTCAGTATCACTTTAAGTGAATAATCTGTTTGGGCGCTATGACCCCTCACTTATTTGCATTCATATGCTTATACAGCTATGAATCCGTGTCTCTCCTCACTAGTGATCTCAATATAATTGGCTGTTCTTAATCAATTTACAGCAGGTAATACCTGAAGTCAGTGTCACTTTAAGTGAATGATAATTTATGTTCACTTATATGCTTATACAGCTATAGATCAGTGCTTCTCCCCACTAGTGATCTCAATATAATTAGCTGTTCTCAGTCGATTTACAGCAGGTAATTAGTAAAGTCAATATCACTTTAAGTGAGTAATCACAATGTTCATTAGTGATATTGTTAATGAGAGACACTGTAATGTCCAAAAATGTCCCTATATATATATATTTGTCAAAGGGCCCAGCCCATGCATTCACTAATGGTTAGGCAAACCAATGTAGCGGCTGGCCACACACCCTCTGAATACTGACCACACCCCTAAACATGGGCCCCTATCATTGCAATCTCTGGGGGGCCCTTCATGCCCCAGTCCGACACTGAGTCCTGGGGTTAGATAAAGAAAACATCTCTTAGGTAATTAAACAAGCAGTATAAGTTTAAAATTATCCGGGGCTCAGAACATGTGACTAAATGTCACATGATCTGAGCTCCGGCTGCATCATATCCGGAAGCAGCCAATTAAAGAGCAAAAACATAAAAGGCACAGAGATCATCATATCACACATTATGCAAGTGTGATAGTAATACAAAGCATCATGGGAGAAGTAGTAATAATTGAGAGACATCTCCCAAGGATTTAACATAGTGTTTAGCTTAAATCCGTGCCACATCACATCTCAAATAATAAACTGATATAATAAAAGGAATAATACAAATAATAATAACAGCAATGTTCTTCTATTCACATGTATCTTCACTACTAGTACCCCCAGTGCTTCATGGAATTTGTAGTCTTAGGTTTGGATTGAGAAGGCATCTCCTAGGATATTAAACAGTCCATGTAATCACATGATCAGTGAAGTAGAGAGCTCATTCTGATCATGTGTAGGCAATATATCAGCACACTTCTTGTTTTATTTTATTTTATATCACATTATCAAAAGGGATAAAAAACAGGAAAACTTATGATGATGTATGAATTAGTCATGATTATTATATGCCCAATCAGCAATGTTTGTCTATTATAATTATAATCATATGGTTATATAGAGAGAGATAAATCAGTAGGGAAGAGCAAATGCGAGGAAGAAAAATAGATCAAGGTATATTCATATATGTAATAAATCTGTGTACACATATATATATGCATAAACAGAGATATATAAAAGAAAAAGATATATATATATATATATATATATATACTGTATATATATATATATATATATATATATATATATACATACTAGGACCCTAAGA
The DNA here is from genome assembly GCF_028390025.1 of Pseudophryne corroboree. Classification (NCBI taxonomy): domain Eukaryota; kingdom Metazoa; phylum Chordata; class Amphibia; order Anura; family Myobatrachidae; genus Pseudophryne; species Pseudophryne corroboree. Next base: position 245,267 of record NW_026970059.1, read on the forward strand.
GATATCTAAATATACCAGGATCTAAATTATACCCACGTGAATTACACACATTTATAATAATATATATTCAAAGTACAGAGTTTAATTCAATGGTCTCATATGTGTCCTGATGACGGGTCTCATATGTGTCCTGAGATATATATATATATATATATATATATATAAAATTAGAATATATTATTATTTTTTTTAACACTGGATGGACACACTTGTATAGTTGTGTTATTTGTGTTGGTGACTGTCTTACCTTTTAAAAGCCATATGTGTGGCAGGTAAGCTTTAAACCAGATAAGCACATTGTCCCCTATTAGACAGCAGTAGTCGGCTTCTATAAAATCTATGTGAAAGTTTATGTGATAGAGTAGGACTTGTGGTGAAATGGGGTACCGTGGAGTGGGCCGCAAGCTTACATGCATTGTGCAATCCGTAAACCAAAACCCCATTGTTTATTCAGATGTATATTAAAGCATTAAGGTGAATGAAGCTGCTTAGGGGAGTGCAGGGTTTTCTGTTTGTGTATATACATATATATATATATATATATATATATATATAGCAAGAACAGCAGGTGCGGCATTCCAATGATTTGAACACACGTTATTCAAGGATTACAACGTTTCAATGGCCTTTATTTTGTGGCATTTTCATCAGGTAAACAAAAGAACACACAAACATCTTACCTTAAATAGGCATCACTCTGTGTAACACGAGGACACCGCGGCGGGGCTTCACGCCCGACACCCGGCGCATTCGTGATGATGTCACGGCGCTCAGACGCGAGACGCCGGACCTCAAGCGTGACATCACCATCACCATAGTTACGAATAACAACAATAGATATACAGCTAGCACTAGGTCAGGTTAAAAATCACAATAGCGGGATACCGTGCATAAACAATATCACAGCTAATTAAAGTAATCACAAATAGATAACATAATGCACTAATACTCATATTCATCATACTAAAAATGCACAATACATGACTATTAGAACTAACAAGCATGGTCACAATGCACAGACTAGCCATATATATATAGTAACATATACGGCTACCCGGATAAATAGTGTGTCATACAGCAGCATATCATATATATGAACAAGACAAAATCACATACTAATGCGCCAACAAGTACTGCATTAACAAAAAATGCTGATAGAGTACAGATACAGTGCAAATAATTAACCACTGTGATTTTGTCTTGTTCAGGTATCATCTTCTGTTTATTTATGGACTTTCATATGGTTTTTGAACTTTTTCACTGATTGGTGCTTGATTGCAGTATTTGCACTAGGACAGAGTTTGACTAGCACTATTTGCACTTTAAATTATTATGGGTGAACCTGTTGCTATACCTGCCCAGTCTGGGGCAGCTTTTACCGCTTACCCTATTGGTGATATTTACACATATTCCGAAGTTGAAGCCGACGCTATATTATGTGCTGGTGCCCTAACTCAACAGGATGATGCTTTACCGTTTGATGATATTTACCGTGAACTTTTACGTTTGAATAGACGTGAAATTGACTATCACTTCCATGCACTTTCTTTGAGCGACTAACATAGAGCCAAAAAGATCCCTAGGGGCCTACGGGTTCATAATGGCCCTACTATTGGGAAATATGACCCTGCTTTCTGCAGAAAATGGGTCTCCATTACTAATAAGTGCTCTTTCAAATTAATGCTTTTAATCATTGAATTCTCTACCAAAGAGGTCGCAACAATGAAAACAAAGATAGCTGCTTTTGAAGCAATTCACAAACCTAGCCTTGTCGAGGACACCAGCACTGATTGGTATACTAAACTAAATGCACAATTACAGGTATACAAGAGAGATCTTATCAAATTTAAAAGATCTAAACAGGCAAAGGTCGATGCAGACTATGAACACAATACGGTCTATCAATAGACTTATTCAACACGAGGCTCTGAGCCAAGGAAGCCATTTTTCTGGCGCAATAGACGTCAAGGAGGTAGTCAGCAGGATTCTTCTACAGAATTCAACTCATCAGCTAGTGAGAACGAGAGAAGTGGCCCAGGGGGTGCCCACCGTGGACAATTAGACCCTTTAGGAGTTACCACGCGGGCACAATATTCCAGCGGCACCGCAAATACACAAGGAGGGGCGGCCAAAGGAAAAGGCAAGGGACGTGGCAGAAAACAGACCAAGAAAGCCTGATTGTTAACCTGTCTTCTTATGAGTTATCTCCGGCAGAATCAAAGGTGTTATCCAGGGGCCTATCATTTGTGCCTACATCTAGGTTCAATAGACTAGACTGGAATATTGAACAACATAGACTCCATCGTCAATTGAAACTCAGGGAGTTTTATGGTAAACGTAATGCACCACCTGTAACTTCTATTGATGAGCTGCCTGCAGATAAGATTCGGCCTCAGCTTTCTAAAATCATCCCTAGATCTACCTTTGAGCCACAATCCTTTAACCTGTCCATTAAAACTTTCATGCGACTGTTAAATGAGGATGTACAGTCAGCACTAACCAAAACACCTCCGCAGCAGCATAACTTAACATCTATTGCTCTGTAGGGCTGGTCTCTTCCAAGTGCTGCTGGGATTTCGAAGTGTGAGTTGGAAACAGTAAAAAGGTGAACTCTGATTAATCTGTCTATCCATATAATCATTTTGTGAGAGAAAGTAATCTGATTCTGATTGATTGTTTGTATCTATACTGTTTCTTTTTGTTGTAATATATCTGTACTGGGTTTTTTTTTTTCTTTTGGAGGGAAAAAAATAAAAAAACTAATAAAGTGTGAGGTGATAGCCAGAGGGGTTAACTCAGGTGTGAGTAATCAGGAGTAATCAGGAGGGAGAGGGGCTGATTGAAGCAGCTGTCTGAGCCTATATAAGCAGTGACTAGACTCTTGGAGCCTGCTCTGTAGGGCTGGTCTCTTCCAAGTGCTGCTGGGATTTCGAAGTGTGAGTTGGAAACAGTAAAAAGGTGAGTTAGAATACAGAAAAAGGGGAGTTTTATAATACACAATCAGGAACACGGCTGCAAGGGGCTGACCTTGTGAGTGAATGAGAGCGTCTCTTACTTGGAGTAGCAGAGGGGCTGTGATTGTGCGGGTGTGAGGGGCATTTTTTTTTTCTTAGCAGGAGCTGGAAGCCGGGTGAGTATACGAAGAAAGAAGCAGTGAGCTGGAACAACTGCAACTGCTAAGTGGAGTATAGGTGCCGCAGGAGAGAGTACTACGGCTGCATAAAAGAGAAGGACCAAGAACCGCACAAAGATAGATAAGTATAAGCCAGCTTAATTATTGTATAAGTGATATTGCTTGTCTTCTATTTTTTATTTTTGCTGCTTTTTCTTTGAGTGTAACAGGGAGTTAGACCTTGCAAACAATATGGGAGGGGCTGTGATTGAGGGCCTCACTCAGTGCATGTCATGCAAGATGTATGCACACCTGGAGCTACCGGCCCAGTGTGAATACATCTGCACGAGGTGTGTGCGAATGGTTGCCCTGGAAGCCCAGGTAACTGATCTAGAGCAAACCGTTACGCGACTGAGGGAGATTCACAATCTCGAGCGTAGTTTAGACAGAATGGTGGAGGAGTTGCGGGAGGGGTCACTGGTAGAAGAGGATGATGATCAGGTAGCCAGTTGGGTCACAGTTAGAAGGAAGAAAAAGAGGGGGAGGCACGACATCTCCGAACTATCAAACCCGAACAAATTTGCCCGATTGGACGAGGAATCGGAGGATGATAGTGAAGAAATGACGGTGCCGGAGGAGACTGCTCCCTCTAGCATCCAGAGGTGCGGTCCCTCTGGCACGGTTGGGATAAAAGATAGAGAGGTACCTAGTCAAATGGTGGTGGTAGGGGATTCTATCATCAGGAAGGCAGATAGGGCAATCTGCTACCGGGACCGTGATCGCCGTACAGTCTGTTGTCTCCCGGGTGCTCGGGTACGGCACATCGCGGACCGGGTAGATAGATTGTTGGGAGGGGCTGGCAAAGACCCAGCGGTCTTGGTGCACGTTGGCACCAATGACAAAGTTAGCGGAAGGTGGGATGTCCTTAAGAAAGACTATAGTGACTTAGGAAAGAAACTGAAGGCAAGGACATCTAAGGTAATATTCTCGGAATTATTACCCGTGCCACGCGCTAGTCCAGGGAGGCAGAGGGAGATTAGGGAGGTAAATGTGTGGCTTAGGGATTGGTGCAGGAAAGAGGGGTTTGTGTTCCTGGAACACTGGGCGGACTTCTCAGTCAGGCGCCATCTCTTTTGTCGTGACGGATTGCACCTGACTGAGGAGGGGGCAGCGGTGCTGGGGGGAAGGATGGTTAGAAGGTTGGAGGAGATTTTAAACTAGGAGCCTGGGGGGAGGGTTTAGCTAGAAACTACGGGTCATGTAGTGAGAATAGTGGGGATGGCGGTAGTAAACGAAATGGGGGAGAAGTTGGGGGGAGGGTAAGAGCAGGCAGTAAGGTTACTAGCATGGGTACTAAAAGGGATTTTACCAAAGCACTAACCAATGACAATAACAGGTCATCCTTGCCACATAAGGTGAAAGATGTCCCTAACGCAAGGGAAAATACTTATCTTAGTTGTATGTATGTAAACACCAGAAGCATTACTGGTAAAAAGGGTGAACTAGAAATACTTGCAGCAAGCAAACAGTATGATATTATAGGCATTACTGAAACTTGGTGGGATGAATCTCATGATTGGACAGTCAATCTAGAGGGCTATACACTGTTTAGGAGAGACAGACTAAATAAAAAGGGTGGAGGGGTGTGTCTGTACGTAAAGCCATTTTTAAAACCTAATATATGGGAAGATATTCAGGAGGGGACTGTAGACACTGTTAAGACATTATGGGTAGAAATTGCATGCGGGGAAAAAGGAACAAAAAAGTTAGTATTGGGTGTATGCTATAGGCCGCCTGGTATCAACGCATCTAATGATGAATTGTTACTAAAGCAAATTGAAAAAGCAGCAGGAGTAGGAGACATAGTAGTGATGGGCGATTTTAACTATCCAGATATAAACTGGAAAAACGATTCATGTGATACTGCTAGGGGCAGTATGTTTTTAAACACACTAAATGATAACTACCTAGTCCAACTAATCGAGGAACCAACTAGGTACAATGCAATCTTAGACCTGGTATTAACGAACAATCAGGATTTGGTATTGGGTATTATAGTAGGGGAACCCATAGGAAACAGCGACCACAATATGGTCACATTCAATATCAGTTTCTACAAACAGCCTTATACTGGTTCAACTAGGACTTTAAACTTTAGCAAAGCAAATTTTGAAAAGATGAGGGTATTTTTCAGGGATATTGAATGGGAAGGTTTGTTTTTAGGAAAAAATACTAAGGAGAAATGGGAGGTACTAAAATTCCTGCTAGCTAAAAATACACTCAAATATATTCCTATGAGTAGCAAAAAAGGGAATAAAAATCATAAACCGATGTGGCTTAACAAAAAGATTAAGGAACTTATGGGCAAGAAAAGGCGAGCATTTAAAAAATACAAATCTGACGGGGAAGCAGAGTCATTTCAGCACTATAAGGAATGTAACAAAAATTGCAAAAAGGAAATAAGAGCAGCTAAAGTAGAAATTGAAAAACTAGTAGCAAAGGAAAGCAAAGCGAATCCCAAAAAATTATTTAAATACATTAATAGCAAGAGATTAAAAAAGGAGAGTATAGGCCCTTTGAAAGACAAGTTGGGAGTCTTAAGCAAAAATGATAATGACATAGCGGACACACTAAATGAGTATTTTTCAACAGTATTCACTAGAGAGGACCCAATTCAGGGACTGACACACAATCTCAATAATGACAATATCACACTGATAGGTACTTATTTAAGCGAGGAAGTAGTCTGTGACCGATTAAAACATTTAAAGATTAATAAATCACCAGGGCCCGATGGTATTCATCCAAGGGTTCTAATGGAGCTTCACTCTGAACTGGCAAAACCGCTATCTTTGATCTTTGAGGATTCAGTTATATCAGGTATGGTTCCCAAAGACTGGCGTATAGCGGAAGTAGTGCCTATATTCAAAAAGGGAAGTAAAGCTGAACCAGGTAATTATAGACCAGTTAGTCTTACATCTATAGTGGGGAAAGTATTGGAAGGTATTCTAAGAGATAGTATTCAGAAGTTCTTTGAAACCAATAAGGTCATTAAAAGGAATCAACATGGGTTTATGAAGGACAGATCCTGTCAAACCAACTTACTTGGCTTTTATGAAACAGTAAGCGCAAACCTAGATCAGGGTAAAGACGTGGATGTAATCTTTTTAGACTTTGCCAAAGCGTTCGATACTGTACCACACATGAGACTTATATACAAGCTACAAGAATCAGGGCTAGGAAGCACAATATGCACTTGGATCAAAAACTGGTTAGATAATAGGAAGCAGCGCGTTGTGGTTAATGGATCTTTTTCAACTTGGACTGAAGTGCTAAGTGGTGTGCCGCAAGGCTCAGTATTAGGACCGCTATTGTTCAATATTTTCATTAACGACCTAACAGAAGGTCTAGAGAGCATGGTGTCAATTTTTGCAGATGATACCAAATTGTGTAAGGCTATAAATACAGAGGAGGATGCCGAGTCTCTTCAGAACGACTTAGTAAAATTAGAAGCATGGGCAGCCAAATGGAGAATGGGCTTCAACACAGACAAGTGTAAGGTAATGCACTGTGGTAACAAGAACAAAAATTACACCTACCTACTAAATGGGGTAAAATTAGGGGATTCTGTACTGGAAAAGGACTTAGGTGTCCTCATAGATAGCAAGCTAAGCAGTAGTACCCAAAGTAGGACTGCAGCAAAGAAGGCTAATAAGATATTAGCATGCATAAAACGGGGTATTGATGCTAGGGACTAGAGTATTATACTCCCGTTATATAAATCACTAGTGAGGCCACACCTTGAATACTGTGTACAGTTCTGGGCACCGTACTACAAAAAGGATATCCTGGAGCTTGAAAAGGTACAGAGGAGGGCGACCAAACTAATTAAGGGCATGGAGACGATGGAATACAAGGAAAGGCTTGAAAGACTAGGCATGTTTACATTGGAAAAGCGAAGACTAAGAGGGGATATGATCAACATCTACAAATATATAAGGGGATAATACACAGAGCTTGCGCGGGACCTGTTTTTGGTTAGATCAACACAGAGGACTCGTGGACACTCGCTCAGGTTAGAGGAGAGGAAATTCCGCACAATACGGCGTAAAGGCTTTTTCACGGTAAGGACAATACGTGTTTGGAATTCCCTGCCCGAGGGAGTTGTAATGGCGGAATCTGTCAACACTTTTAAGAATGGGTTAGATAAATTCCTATTGGATAAGGATATCCAGGGGTATGGTGCATAGTCATGCATTATAGTTACTATAAATAGGGATAAAATGCAATGGCTGACAGCAGCATCAGTCAGAAATTTTAGTCAAATCATCATGCATAGGACACCACAAATAGGTTGAACTCGATGGACAATTGTCTTTTTTCAACCTCAAATACTATGTTACTATGTTACTATGTATTGAACAGCAAGCTTCTGAAACTCTGGCTAACAATAAAGATTTGATATTTTGGCCGGCCGATAAGGGGGGTGCCCTGGTTATTCAGGACTTGGCTAAATATAAACTCCAAGTGGCTATACATCTGGATGATACTTCCACCTATCGCCTGCTTCCTCAGGACCTGACTGGCCTTTTTAAGACGGAATTGGCAGCAATTCTACAAGAAGCTCTGAATAATGAAGTTATCTCGAAGCAATTGTGCAAAGCTTTGCTTCCTACCTTTCCGTTGGTACCATTATTCTCACTACCCCCAAAATACACTAGTCTGTGATAGACCCCCCGGGTAGACCTATCATTGCTGCCCGGGGTGGTCTATCACAACCGGCTTTTGTGTATGTTGACAGTGTTTTACAACCTTTTATCAGAGACCATCCGAGGTACTTGCTGGACACTACATCTCTACTTTTTAAACTACTGGCCCTTCCTAAGTTTGATAATGATGTTACTATGTTCACCATCGATGTAACCAGCCTGTACACGTAATACCCCATGATTTGGGGTTGGCGGCTGTGGGGCGATTCTTGGATGGTCATTTGTCGTATAGTGGTCCTGCAATTCCGTTTGTGTTAAGATTACTTAAATTTATCCTTACGTGTAATTTTTTTCTGTACGATGGGTCTTTCTACCTGCAACTGATTGGTTGTGCGATGGGGGCGGCGGTAGCCCCCTCATACGCCAATATTTTTATGTTTGAAGTTGAGCAGGCTGTATTTTTCTCAGATGCCTCCATTGCTGATAGGATTGTTTTTTTTTGTCGCTATATAGACGACTTGCTTGTCTTCTGGAAAGGCAATAGTAATGTTCTAATTAGTCATATCAACTCACATAATTCAAGTAATTGTCCTGTTAAATTTACTTTCTGTTCTAGCCCTTCTGAGATCCATTATTTGGATGTTGCTATATCCATCCATGATGGCGTTATTTCCACCAATTTGTATTCCAAACCAATCGATCGCAATAATCTGTTGGCTTTTTCTAGTTGTCATCCTAGACCTTTAATTTCAGGATTGCCTTATTCCCAGTTCATCCGTGTCCGACGGATTACGTCTGATACTAAACAAGCTGAAATACAGATTAATAATCTATTATCTAAATTTCTTGAACGAGGATATGATCCTGACTTGTTGCAACAAACTAAAAATAGGGTCCTTAATATGGATAGGATGGAATTATTGCAACCTAGCAATAAGAAAGAACGCAATATTCTTCCAAGGGTCACTCAATTCACCACGGCTAGTGGTACTATTAATAAATTTTCTAAAAAATTGTGGTCTTTGATTGAATCTGACCCTGATTGCCATTTGACCGATACCCAATTGATGCCCTGCCACAAACGAGGTCGCAATATACGTGACATTCTAGTTAAAGCGGACATTTCTGTGCCAGCCCCTGATATCTATAGAGGCAAGTTGGGTTGCATACGTTGTACCTGTGTCACCTGTAAATTTTTGATTCCAGGTGACACGTTTTACCATCCCCAAACAGGTAAGACTATGCATATTAAGCATAGACTCACCTGTAAGTCTAAGTTCACTGTATATCAGATCATCTGCCCGTGCGGCTTATCCCCTTTAAAGATAGGATGACCGCTCATCGTTCGGCTATCAAGGCTGCTTCAACTGTTGGTAAGAGTGACCAGCTAGTGGCAAGGCATTTCCTGGCTGCTTCCCACAACCTTACCACTTTAAAATATAGAATGATAGACCATATCCCGCAGTCTTTACGAGGTGGTAATAGGGGTCTTAAACTATTACAATGTGAGGCACGCTGGATCTTCAGATTGGGTACAGTGGCCCCTAATGGCCTTAATGAACATTCAGGTATTAATGTTTTGGCCAATAGTGGTTAATTATTTGCACTGTATCTGTACTCTATCAGCATTTTTTGTTAATGCAGTACTTGTTGGCGCATTAGTATGTGATTTTGTCTTGTTCATATATATGATATGCTGCTGTATGACACACTATTTATCCGGGTAGCCGTATATGTTACTATCTATATATGGCTAGTCTGTGCATTGTGACCATGCTTGTTAGTTCTAATAGTCATCTTTTGTGCATTTTTAGTATGATGAATATGAGTATTAGTGCATTATGTTATCTATTTGTGATTACTTTAATTAGCTGTGATATTGTTTATGCACGGTATCCCGCTATTGTGATTTTTAACCTGACCTAGTGCTAGCTGTATATCTATTGTTGTTATTCGTAACTATGGTGATGTCACGCTTGAGGTCTGGCGTCTCGCGTCTGAGCGCCGTGACGTCATCACGAATGCGCCGGGTGTCGGGCGTGAAGCCCTGCCGCGGCGTCCTCGTGTTACACAGGGTGATGCCTATTTAAGGTAAGATGTTTGTGTGTTCTTTTGTTTACCTGACAAAAATGCCACAAAATAAAGGGCATTGAAACGTTGTAATCCTTGAATAACGTGTGTTCAAATCCTTGGAGTGCCGCACCTGCTGTTCTTGCTGACTATCTTCCTGTGAAGGCACCCAGTGTGTTAACTATTTAAGTGGCTGTGCCGGACCCCTGTCGATTCTCTCTCTCTCTCTATATATATATATATATAATTATATAATTAGAATATATTATTATTATTTTTTTTAACACTGGATGGGCAGGCAGAGCACCCCTTGAGGACACAGTAGCACCCCCTGTATGGACAACACAGCACCTCTGATGGACAACACAGCACCTCTGATCGACAACACTGCACCTCTGATGGACAACACAGCACCTCTGATGGACAACACTGCACCTCTGATGGACAACACAGCACCTCTGATGGACAACACAGCACCTCTGATGGACAACACTGCACCTCTGATGGACAACACAGCACCTCTGATGGACAACACTGCACACCTGATGGACAACACAGCACCTCTGATGGACAACACCGCACCGTTGCACAGACACATCACAGACATGTGTGCACTGTATAGGCTTCACAGCCAGAATGAAATGGCGCCGATCATGGGGACCTTTATAGAATCCAAAACCCACGAGAATCCGACAGCGGGATGATAATGTTTTGTCTCATTTTGGGATCTGAATTAGGTGTGAAAACCTGAGCCAGACTTGGATCCTGGCTCGCATCACTAAGTTCGGGTGAGTCCGGTTCTCCAAGAACTGGGCCCGCTCATCTCTAATAATTAGCACTGACATCACCATATCTCACAGGACCACATCCATTGCACCTGTGCTGATGTGGAATAATTGAACATTTAACAACTTAACCATTTTATCACAGCTGAACCCACTATTCAACAATGACTCTCCTATATCTAACACACCCAAAGCCATTGCACCTGTGTGGGTGTAGCAATGGCATTGGTGCAGTCTTCTTTGGATCTGTATGTCTGTGGTCTTATCACTTTGGAGAAGTTGTGCAAGAGGAGGGCTCAGGATCCAGATCCAGGTCCCTATTAGGATGCGTGCCAGGAGTATCTATAGATAGAGGGTGGACCTGGACGCCCTCTCAGATCAGGAGGTGGTTCAGCTGTTTAGGCCAGGGCAGGGGTGCTTTAAGAGAGGAGGAGACCCATGTGCCGCCTCCACTGTATGGGCCCCCTCCTCTCTGCAGGAGCACTGTAGAATCTGAGCACTAGAGGGCTCAGACTCTATTGTACATGCGCAGTTCACCAGGAAAATGGCATGGCGGCCATTTTCCCAGAGATTTCTCATGTGCAGAACTCCGTAAAAAAGGCAGCTGCACCATTTTTACAGGGTTTTATCAGCACTGGTGAAGTCAGCGTGGGACTCTAGATGGGTGAGTATTGAAAAATGGGTGCAGTGTGTGCGGTGGGGGCCCCTCTGGACTCAGGGGCCCTTGTGCACCGCACACACTGCACCCATTATAGAAACGCCAGTGGGCCAGGGATATGCTGACCTTGGGGGCATTGCAGTTGTTGTGGAGGAGCCAGATCCAATAACTCCAGGGGATGTGGTAAATATACAGGGAGAATGAGGTTTGTCATAGAATTATACGGCAGTATTTCTCAGGTAAGTGTGCTTAAAATGATTGTTTTTTTTATAATACTATTTACTAAATTATTTTCTAGACAAGTTTGTCTTTCGTTTATATTTTATATTTCACAAATAGTGTAATGGCCTTCAAAAATACTGGTATTAGTTGACTGACATTCATATTTTGTTCTCTGTTGTTTTGGTGTTTGTAATAAATTAATGTTGAAAACATCTGTTGTGTGTTTTTAGAAACCACAAATGATTATTTGGTTTAAGCCTATTTAGACCATCCTGATATTTAGAAAACAATGAACTTGTATTTCAAACATTTCACCAACTAATAATTTGACACTTTGGCCCTCATTCTGAGTTGATCGCTCGCTAGCTACTTTTTGCAACCGTGCAAACGCATAGTTGCCTCCCACAGGGGAGTGTATTTTCGCTTTGCAAGTGTGCAAACGCGTGTGCAGCCAAGCAGGACGAAAAAGTTTTCTGCAGTTTCTGAGTATCTCTGGACTTACTCTGGAAGTCCCAGAATTGACGTCATACACCCGCCCTGCCAACGCTTGGACATGCCTACATTTTTCCAAACACTCCCTGAAAACGGTCAGTTGCCACCCACAAACGCCCTCTTCCTGTCAATATCCTTGCGATCAGCTGTGCGAATGGATTCTTCATTAAATCCATTGCCCAGCAACGATTCGCTTTGTACCCGTACGACGCGCCTGCGCATTGCGGTGCATATGCATGTGCAGTAGTAACCTGTTCGCTGAGCTGCGAAAAACGGCAGCGAGCGATCAACTCGAATGAACCCTTTGTTGTGTGTATATTAAAGAATATGAGGGGAAAAAAACATTATTCTCTGACATACATTTTTACTGAAATATATCAGTTCCTGCAGAAAAGTGCCAAGTTCTTGGACGTGTATTGAATACACAATGGGGGTAATTCTGAGTTGATCGCAGCAGGAAATTTTTTAGCAGTTGGGCAAAACCATGTGCACTGCAGGGGGGACAGATATAACATGTGCAGAGAGAGTTAGATTTGGGTGGGTTATTTTGTTTCTGTGCAGGGTAAATATTGGCTGCTTTATTTTTACACTGCAATTTAGATTGCAGATTGTACTTACCCCACCCAAATCTAACTCTCTCTGCACATGTTATATCTGCCCCCCCTGCAGTGTACATGGTTTTGCCCAACTGCTAAAATATTTCCTGCTGCGATCAACTTGGAATTACCCCCAACATTTCAACATTAGGTCATTATCAAAAATTGAACAATAACAAAATTCACAAAACAATAACAAAAAAAAAGGCCCCTTTCACTTTAACACCACAAGTGTGTAGGCTATGGCAGGGGAGTAGTTGGTTACAATGGCACAGATGAGGTTGGCCCATTACTAATGGTGTAACTTGAAGCTGCCTCAGATCTAAGCCTCTGTGCCACCAATCCAGTGTGTGCATTGACCAGGACATGAGTTTGGACCTGAATAGCTTGGGTCAGATATTGTGAATGGACAGTTAGATTTTGGTTAAGGCTCTGTATTTGCAAATCTATATTACGGCCCACTCGCATACTAGTACCCTGGGCTGCTCGAGCAATGATAATTTGCTTCCTCAGTTTGCCTCTGCATGATTCGCAACTGTGAGTTCCTAAAAGAGTCCAAGGACAGCATACATTTCTCCACAGATGGAGTGAGCTGTGGTGTAGGTGTGCTTGGTCCTGTTGTTTGTTTTTAATGTTGGGTATCAACATCACCCACATCTGGGAGGTCAAATGTGTTGATAGGAGTCAACACCAGCACATGGTCAGCAGCTACATCTTCCCCCTCTTCAACCGGTGGTCTGGGTGGTCGTGAAGCTGATGGCCCTACAACATAAACATTATAGGTAAGTAATCTAAGTTTTCTAAGAATAAAGACACATGAAAATATGTTACATATTAGTTTTGTTTCTTTTCTTTTTTTTTAAGTGTTTTGTTATTCAAAAACTATAAACTTTACCTAAGAGCAGAATATTATTATTTATTTATTAACAGTTTCTTATATAGCGCAGCATATTCCGTTGCGCTTTACAATTAGAATAATTAGAATAATTCCCTGTATTACTTAACAACAGTGGGAGGATAAGAGTTTGAGGTACTGTACACTGCACATAAAAAATACACATAATGGCCCTCATTCCGAGTTGATCGCTCGCTAGCTGCTTTTAGCAGCATTGCACATGCTAGGCCGCCGCCCTCTGGGAGTGTATCTTAGCTTAGCAGAAGTGCGAATGAAAGGTTAGCAGAACTGCTCGTAACAGGTTTCATGCAGTTTCTGAGCAGCTCCAGACCTACTCCTACATTGCGATCACTTCACTCAGTTTAGTTTCTGCTTTGATGTCACAAACACGCCATGCGTACGGCCAGCAACTCCCCCATTTCCCCAGCCACTCCTGCGTTTTTACCTGTCACGCCTGCGTTTTTTAGCACACTCCCTGAAAACGGACAGTTATCACCTAGAAACACCCACTTCCTGTCACTCACTCACCGATCAAAAGAGCGTCAGAAAAGCGTCGCTCGACCTTGTGTAAAACAGCATAGTTTTGTGTGAAAGTACTTTGCGTGTGTGTACTGCGGCCCGTACGCATGTGCAGTTTTGCCGTTTTTTCACCTGATCACTGCGCTGCGAAAATCGGCAGCAAGCGATCAACTCGGAATGAGGGCCAACTGGTACCTGGTGACAGAACGTATACTGGATTCCCCCACAATGTAACTTTATATCTGTCACCTATATACATGATGTGGTCATTCACTGGTACCTGGTGACAGAACGTATACTGGATTCCCCCACAATGTAACTTTATATCTGTCATCTATATAATAATTATAGTAGTACTGTACAGTAGGCCATTGCTGTATCTTGCAGCTCTGTGTCACTGCAAGTATCCATTCCATATCTGTGCGGCATTTTTGTGAGCACTATATATAGTATTACAGTGCAGCATTTTGGTGACTAACAGTATATAGTTGTACAGTAGGCCATTGCTGTATCTTGCAGCTCTGTGTCACTGCAAGTATCCATTCCATATCTGTGCGGCACTTTTGTGAGCAGTATATATATAGTATTACAGTGCATCATTTTGGAGACCAAACAGTATATAGTTGTGTACAGTAGGCCATTGCTGTATCTTGCAGCTCTGTGTCACTGCAAGTATCCATCCATTCCATTTTCTTCCAGTGATTTGGACCAATAATACCATTGATTAGAACGAATAATTCCAGTGATTTTGTCATTTTCTTCCAGTGATTTGGACCAATAATACCATTGATTAGAACAAATAATTCCAGTGATTTTGTCATTTTCTTCCAGTGATTTGGACCAATAATACCATTGATTAGAACGAATAATTCCAGTGATTTTGTCATTTTCTTCCAGTGATTTGGACCAATAATACCATTGATTAGAATGAAAAATTCCACTGATTTTGTCATTTTCTTCCAGTGATTTGGACCAATAAATCACTGTATTATTGGTCAAAATCACTGGAAGAACGAATAAATCCTGTGATATTGAAGTGTTTGTGTCGCTTAGCTTAGCCGTCCAGCGACCACAGTGCACCTCTTTTTCTCTTTTCTTTGCATCATGTGCTGTTTGGGGACAATTTTTTGAAGTGCCATCCTGTCTGACACTGCAGTGCCACTCCTAGATGGGCCAGATGTTTGTGTCGCCATCTTGGGTTCCTTTGCTTAGTCATCCAGCGACCTCGGTGCAAATTTTAGGACTAAAAATAGTATTGTGAGGTGGGAGGTGTTCAGAATAGACTGGAAATGAGTGGAAATTGTGGTTATTGAGGTTAATAATACTATAGGATCAAAATTACCCCCAAATTCTATGCTTAAAGCTGTTTTTGAGGGGTTTTGAAAAAAAAACACCCGAATCCGACAAAACATTTTCAGGGAGGTTTTGCCAAAATGCGTCCGAATCCAAAACATGGCCGCAGAACTGAATCCAAAACCAAAACATAAAACCCGAAAAATGGCTGGTGCACATCTCTAATATTAATAATGTCTCCTCTTAGATGCCACTTTTCTAGTGTAAACATTTCTAACCTAGTAAGCTTTTCCTCATAATCCAGAGCCTTTAACCCCTTAATCAATTTTGTGGCTCGCTTCTGAACCCTTTCAAGTTCCAAGATATTTTTTTTTTATAGTGTGGTGCCCAGAAATGTACACAGTATTCAAGGTGTGGCTGCACCAATAATTTATACAGTGGCAGGATTATACTCTCATCCCTTGTCTCAATTCCCCATTTTATGCATGCAAACACCTAATTTGCCTTCGCTGCTGCAATTTGACATTGGGTGCTGCTACTAAGCCTATTATCAATGAGCACCCCCTAATCTCTTTCTTCTACCATTTCCCCTACATTTTCCCTTTTTAATTTATAGGCTGTATGTTTGTTTTTAGTACCAAAGTGCATAACTTTACTTTTTCTACAGTGTATTAAACCTCATTATCCATTTATTTGCTCAAACTTCTACTTTAAGTGAGTCTCAAAATTCATGTCTGAATTAATTACCCTACACAGTTTAGTATCATCTGCAAAAATTGACACTGTGCTTTCCAGACCTGCTTCTAGTCATTAATAAATAGTTGTGGTCCAAGTATGGACTCTTGCAGTATTTAACTGAATACTGAGGCCCAGTTGGAAAACATTCCATTAACCACCACTCACTGTTCTGTTATCCAACAAATTACATACCCAAGTACAAATAGTGTTTCCTAGACCAAGCTCTCTTAATTGGAAAATCAGCCTCATGTGAGGCACTGTGTCGAAGGTAGTGATGAGCGGGTTCGGTTCTTCGGGATCCGAACCCGCCCGAACTTCACCCTTTTTTGCACGGTAACGAGCAGACTCGGATACTCCCGCCTTGCTCGGTTAACCCGAGCGCGCCCGAACGTCATCATCCCGTGGTCGGATTCTCGCGAGATTCGTATTCTATATAAGGAGAGCCGCGCGTCGCCACCATTTTTCACTCGTGCATTGGAGATGATCGTGAGAGGACGTGGCTGGCGTCCTTTCAGTTTCTATGTTCAGTGTGCTGCAAATATCTGTGCTCAGTGTGCTGCAAATATCTGTGCTCAGTGTGCTGCAAATATCTGTGCTCAGTGTGCTGCAAATATCTACGTTCTCTGCCTGAAAAACGCTGCATATCTGTGCCCAGTGTGCTGCAAATATCTGTGCTCACACTGCTTTATTGTGGGGACTGGGGACCACCAGTATTATATAGGAGGAGTACAGTGCAGAGTTTTGCTGACCAGTGACCAGTGACCACCAGTATTATACATTCTCTGCCTGAAAAACGCTCCATATCTGTGCTCAGTGTGCTGCAAATATCTGTGCTCACACTGCTTTATTGTGGGGACTGGGGACCACCAGTATTATATAGGAGTACAGTGCAGAGTTTTGCTACCAGTGACCAGTGACCACCAGTATTATACGTTCTCTGCCTGAAAAACGCTCCATATCTGTGCTCAGTGTGCTGCATATATCTGTGCTCACACTGCTTTATTGTGGGGACTGGGGACCACCAGTATTATATAGGAGGAGTACAGTGCAGAGTTTTGCTGACCAGTGACCAGTGACCACCAGTATTATACGTTCTCTACCTGAAAAACGCTCCATATCTGTGTTGCATTGTAGTATACAGGTTGAGTATCCCATATCCAAATATTCCGAAATACGGAATATTCCGAAATACGGACTTTTTGGAATGAGAGTGAGATAGTGAAACCTTTGTTTTTTGATGACTCAATGTACACAAACTTTGTTTAATACACAAAGTTATTAAAAATATTGTTTTAAATGACCTTTAGGCTGTGTGTATAAGGTGTATATGAAACATAAATGAATTGTGTGAATGTAGACACACTTTGTTTAATGCACAAAGTTATAAAAAACATTGGCTAAAATTACCTTCAGGCTGTGTGTATAAGGTGTATATGTAACATAAATACATTCTGTGCTTAGATTTAGGTCCCACCACCATGATATCTCATTATGGTATGCAATTATTCCAAAATACGGAAAAAATCCGATATCCAAAATACGTCTGGTCCCAAGCATTTTGGATAAGGGATACTCAACCTGTATATAGTAGGAGTACAGTGCATAATTTTGCTGACCACCAGTATATAATATATAGCAGTAGGGTACAGTAGGCCACTGCTCTACCGACCTCTGTGTTGTCAATTATACTATCCATCCATACCTGTGGTGCATTTAAGTTGTGCGCAGTATATATATAGTAGGAGGACAGTGCATAATTTTGCTAACCACCAGTATATAATATATAGCAGTACGGTACAGTAGGCCACTGCTCTACCTACCTCTGTGTCGTCAAGTATACTATCCATCCATACCTGTGGTGCATTTAAGTTGTGCGCAGTAGATATAGTAGTAGGCCATTGCTACTGATATATTATTGGCATATAATTCCACACATTAAAAAATGGAGAACAAAAATGTGGAGGGTAAAATAGGGAAAGATCAAGATCCACTTCCACCTCGTGCTGAAGCTGCTGCCACTAGTCATGGCCGAGACGATGAAATGCCATCAACGTCATCTGCCAAGGCTGATGCCCAATGTCATAGTAGAGAGCATGTAAAATCCAAAAAACAAAAGTTCATTAAAATGACCCAAAACTCTAATTAAAAGCATCTGATGAGAAGCGTAAACTTGACAATATGCCATTTACGACACGGAGTGGCAAGGAACGGCTGAGGCCCTCTCTTATGTTCCTCATGACTAGTGGGTCAGCTTCACATGAGGATGAAAGCACTCATCCTCCCACTAGAAAAATGAAAAGACTTAAGCTGGCAAAAGCACAGCAAAGAACTGTGCATTCTTCTAAATCAACAATCCCCAAGGAGAGTCCAATTGTGTCTGTTGCGATGCCTGACCTTCCCAACACTGGACGGGAAGAGGTGGCGCCTTCCACCATTTGCACGCCCCCTGCAAGTGCTGGAAGGAGCACCCGCAGTCCAGTTCCAGATAGTCAAATTGAAGATAGTGAAAATGTGCAGCATACATTGGCGCTCAAGCCGTAAGATGTATCCCTTGTATGAATTCGAGGGATGTACTACACCAAACCAGAATGGGTTGGAAAAAAGTGCATTTAATAATAAAAAACACTCACATATATAGACAATATGATCAAATCTCTCACCATCTGTTGGCCCTGCGGTGGGCTAGCTTATGGAATATATATGTTTTTTAATATGTTTTTAATTAGCCCACCGCAGGGCCAACAGATGGTGAGAGATTTGATCACTATTTCTACTGCACAAGCACTTTTGATCCAGCCACTGCCTCACAGTCCTACCGAGCATTAATGTGTATATATGTTTTTTAATATGTTTTTAATTTGTCCATATTGTCTATATATGTGAGTGTTTTTTATTATTAAATGCACTTTTTTCCAACCCATTCTGGTTTGGTGTAGTACATCCCTCGAATTCATACAAGGGATACATCTTACGGCTTGAGCGCCAATGTATGCTGCACATTTTCACTTTCTTTAAACATTTAGGGATTTATGTGTTTGTCCCTCCAAGTGCAGTAACTAGGCAGCTCAGTCTTGTTCAATTGCGCACCCATTGTCAGTGCATACCCCTTTTTTTCACCGGAGTCAAATTGAAGATGTCACTGTTGAAGTACACCAGGATGAGGATATGGGTGTTGCTGGCGCTGAGGAGGAAATTGACAAGGAGGATTCTGATGGTGAGGTGGTTAGTTTAAGTCAGGCACCCGGGGAGACACCTGTTGTCCATGGGACGAATATGGCCATTGACATGCCTGGTCAAAATACAAAAAAAATCACCTCTTCGGTATGGAATTATTTCAACAGAAATGCGAACAACTGGTGTCAAGCTGTGTGTCGCCTTTGTCAAGCTGTAATAAGTAGGGGTAAGGACGTTAACCACCTAGGAACAGCCTACCTTATACGTCACCTGGACCGCATTCATCAGAAGTCAGTGACAAGTTCAAAAACTTTGGGTGACAGCGGAAGCAGTCCACTGACAACTAAATCCCTTCCTCTTGTAACAAAGCTCCTGCAAACCACACCACCAACTCCCTCAGTGTCAATTTCCTCCTTACACAGGAAAGCCAATAGTCCTGCAGGCTATGTCACTGTCAAGTCTGATGAGTCCTCTCCTGCCTTGGATTCCTCCGATGCATCCTTGAGTGTAACGCCTACTGCTGCTGGCGCTGCTGTTGTTGCATCTGGGAGTCGATTGTCATACCAGAGGGGAAGTTGGAAGACCACTTGTACTACTTCCAGTAAGCAATTAACTGTCCACCAGTCCTTTGCGAGGAAGATGAAATATCACAGCAGTCATCCCGCGGCAAAGCGGATAACTCAGGCCTTGGCAGCCTGGGTGGTGAGAAACATGTTTCCGGTATCCACCGTTAATTCACAGGGAACTAGAGAATTGATTGAGGTACTGTGACCCCGGTACCAAATACCATCTAGGTTCCATTTCTCTAGGCAGGCGATACCGAAAATGTACACAGACCTCAGAAAAAAAGTCACCAGTGTCCTAAAAAATGCAGTTGTACCCAATGTCCACTTAACCACGGACATGTGGACAAGTGGAGCAGGGCAGACTCAGGACTATATGACAGTGACAGCCCACTGGGTAGATGTATTACCTCCCGCAGCAACAACAGCAGCGGCGGCACCAGTAGCAGCATATCGCAAATGCCAACTCGTTCCTAGGCAGGCTACGCTTTGTATCATAAGAGGCACACAGCTGACAACCTCTTATGGAAATTGAGGAAGATCATCGCAGAATGGCTTACCCCAATTGGACTCTCCTGGGGATTTGTGATATTGGACAACGCCACCAATATTGTGCGTGCATTACATGTGGGCAAATTCCAGCACGTCCCATGTTTTGCACATACATTGAATTTGGTGGTGCAGAATTATTTAAAAAACGACAGGGGCGTGCAAGAGATGCTGTCGGTGGCCCGAAGAATAGTGGGCCACTTTCAGCATTCAGCCACCACGTGCCGAAGACTGGAGCACCAGCAAACACTCCTGAACTTGCCCTGCCATCATCTGAAGCAAGAGGTGGTAACGAGGTGGAATTCAACCCTCTATATGCTTCAGAGGATGGAGGAGCAGCAAAAGGCCATTCAAGCCTATACAGCTACCTACGATATAGGCAAAGGATGGGGAATGCACCTGACTCAAGCGCAGTGGAGAATGATTTCAATGTTGCGCAAGGTTCTGCAACCCTTTGAACTTGCCACACGTGAAGTCAGTTCAGACACTGCCAGCCTGAGTCAGGTCATTCCCCTCATCAGGCTTTTGCATAAGAAGCTGGAGACATTGAAGGAGGAGCTAAAAGAGAGCGATTCTGCTAGGCATGTGGGACTTGTGGATGGAGCCCTTAATTCGCTTAACCAGGATTCACTGGTGGTCAATCTGTTGAAATCAGAGAACTACATTTTGGCCACCGTGCTCGATCCTAGATTTAAAACCTACGTTGTATCTCTCTTTCCGGCAGACACAAGTCTGCAGAGGTTCAAAGACCTGCTGGTGAGTAAATTGTCAAGTCAAGCAGAACGTGACCCATCTACAGCTCCTCCTTCACATTTTTCCGCAACTGGGGCTGCGAGGAAAAGGCTAAGAATTCCGAGCCTACCCGCTGGCGGTGATGCAGGGCAGTCTGGAGCGAGTGCTGACATCTGGTCCGGACTGAAGGACCTGCCAACAATTACTGACATGTCGCCTACTGTCACTGCATATGATTCTCTCACCATTGAAAGAATGGTGGAGGATTATATGAGTTACCGCATCCAAGTAGGCATGTCAGACAGTCCGTACGTATACTGGCAGGAAAAAGAGGCAATTTGGAGGCCCTTGCACAAACTGGCTTTATTTTTCTTAAGTTGCCCCCCCCCCTCCAGTGTGTACTCCGAAAGAGTGTTTAGTGCAGCCGCTCACCTTGTCAGCAATCGGCGTACGAGGTTACTTCCAGAAAATGTGGAGAAGATGATGTTCATCAAAATGAATTATAATCAATTCCTCCGTGGAGACATTCACCAGCAATTGCCTCCAGAAAGGACACAGGTACCTGAGATGGTGGATTCCAGTGGGAACGAATTAATAATCTGTGAGGAGGGGGTGTACACATTGAAAGGGGTGAGGAATCGGAGGATGAGGAGTTGGTGGACATCTTGCCTCTGTAGAGCCAGTTTGTTCAAGGAGAGATTGATTGCTTCTTTTTTGGTGGGGGCCCAAACCAACCAGTCATTTCAGTCACAGTCGTGTGGCAGACCCTGTGGCTGAAATGATGGGTTTGTTAAAGTGTGCATGTCCTTTTTATACAACATAAGGGTGGGTGGGAGGGCCCAAGGACAATTCCATCTTGCACCTCTTTTTTCTTTCATTTTTCTTTGTATCATGTGCTGTTTGGGGACTATTTTTTGAAGTGCCATCCTGTCTGACACTGCAGTGCCACTCCGAGATGGGCCAGGTGTTTGTGTCGGCCACTTGGGTCGCTTAGCTTAGTCACACAGCTACCTCATTGCGCCTCTTTTTTTCTTTGCATCATGTGCTGTTTGGGGACTATTTTTTGAAGTGCCATCCTGTCTGACACTGCAGTGCCACTCCTAGATGGGCCAGGTGTTTGTGTCGGACACTTGGGTCGCTTAGCTTAGCCATCCAGCGACCTTGGTGCACCTCTTTTTTTCTTTGAATCATGTGCTGTTTGGGGACTATTTTTTGAAGTGCCATCCTTTCTGACACTGCAGTGCCACTCTTAGATGTGCCAGGTGTTTGTGTCGGCCACTTGGGTCGCTTAGCTTAGTCATCCAGCGTCCTCGGTGCAAATTTTAGGACTAAAAATAATAATATTGTGAGGTGTGAGGTGCTCAGAATAGACTGGAAATGAGTAGAAATTATGGTAACTGAGGTTAATAATACTATGGCCTCAAAATGACCCCCAAATTCTATGATTTAAGCTGTTTTTGAGGGTTTTTTGTAAAAAAACACCCGAATCCAATACACACCCGAATCCGACAAAAAATTTTCAGGGAGGTTTTGCCAAAACGCGTCCGAATCCAAAACACGGCTGCGGAACCGAATCCAAAACCAAAACACAAAACCCGAAAAATTTCCGGTGCACATCACTAGTCGAAGGCTTTAGCAAAATCTAAGTAGACCACATCCACTGCTTTCCCCTAATAAAGATTATTGCTTACTTTCTCATAGAAGCTACAGTAATTAAGTTAATTTGACATGACCTGTCCCTCACAAATCCATGCTGGTTCCTATTAATAACCTTGGCGGTTTCCAAGTACTCCTGTTTGCTAACCCTTTTTATACCTTACAATATTTTCCCCACAATAGATGTCAAATTTACCAGTCTATAGTTACCAGGGTAAGTTTTAATCCCCTTTTTAAATATTGACACTACCTCTGCTTAAAGCCAGTCCTTTGGTACCATTCCTGTTGTAACTTAATAATAGAAAATCAAATATAAAGGCAATGCAAGTTCTGAGTTAAGCTCCAAAAGGACCCTTTGATGAAGTCAATCTAGACCAGGACATTTATTTATCTTAATTTTGTTTAGTCTTAGATACTGTATAATAGCAAAAATCACTTAAGAATTTACTGTGTACTTTTTTTTGCTTTGTGATTCAAAAAGACTTTTGTAGTCATTTTTAAAAACACATATACAGTATGAGAATATCAAATTGTTTAAATAGTTTTTTTTTTGCAAATACAAAGCAAAATAGGGTAACAAATGGTGTAAGACAATACAAATTTTGGAGACCGCAAAAACACACATAGGGGGTTACTCAGAGTTGTTAGAAAACAAAAATAAGTTATAAACTGGACAAAACCATGTTGCACTGCAGGTGGGGCAGATGAAACATGTCTGCTTTTTTACCCTGCAATTTAGATTTTAGTTGGAACACACCCCACCCAAATCTAACTTTCTGTGCACATGTTACATCTGCCCTATCTCCAGTGCAACATGGTTTTGCCTAATTGCTAACATTTTTGGTTTGCTAACAACTCTGAATAACCCCCATAGTAAATACAATAATATGTTTTATTTTCACTTAGGATTTACCAGCAAGATCCTCTTGATGGCATTAAGATCTCTTTTCAGCAGGTGCCTTCCACCTGCCTGCTGGAGCTGCATTGTTGTTTAAAAAAACAATACCTTAATATTTAAATTTAATCCACATTATACAATGTATTGACATCAATAAAACTATATACTTCATTTATATGTGCATATTTTAAGCCACAAATAATGTTTCTCAGTAAAAAACACAATTACATGTTACTAATTCATTTTGTGAACTAGGCCAAAAAAGAGAATATAACATTTGTACCATAACATAATTGGTTTTCCATTAGGGAATGAAAAATCTACATATTGGCCCTCATTCCGAGTTGTTCGCTCGTTAGTTTTTTTTCGCATCGGAGCGATTAGTTGCAAACTGCGCATGCGCAATGTTCGCAGTGCGCCTGCGCCAAGTAAATTAGCACAAAAGTTTGGTATTTTACTCACGGCTTAACGAAGATTTTTCATCGTTCTGGTGATCGGAGTGTGATTGACAGGAAGTGGGTGTTTCTGGGCGGAAACTGGCCGTTTTATGGGAGTGTGCGAAAAAACGCAGGCGTTTCGGGAAAAAACGCGGGAGTGGCTGGAGAAACGGGGGAGTGTCTGGGCGAACGCTGGGTGTGTTTGTGACGTCAAACCAGGAACGAAAAGGACTGAACTGATCGCAGTGGCAGAGTAAGTCTCGAGCTACTCAGAAACTGCTAAGAAATTTCTATGCGCAATTCTGCTAATCTTTCGTTCGCAATTCTGCAAAGCTAAGATTCACTCCCACTAGGTGGCGGCTTAGCGTGTGCATTTCTGCAAAAAGTAGCTAGCGAGCGAACAACTCGGAATGAGGGCCATTGTACACATTTAAATTTACACAAGAAACAATATTTAGTAGGCATCCATGTACTGTGGGACAACAGCTCCGGGAATAAAATAAAATTGCAAAAGTAACAGATTTGCATGAAGTGTGTGAGGGTATGCTAGGATGTGTTGTTCCATAGAAGTTGCTAAACCATGAGAAAACACATAGAATGATTAAGTTTTAATTAAAAAATGTTAAGCATATAAAAGAGCCTGTTAATTGTTGGTTACTCACCAGATGGTGCCTGAGCTGGTGGCCTATTAGCGTCCTCAATGTGCACTCCCGCAGGAATTCTAAGGAAATCACTTCCTTCCGTTTCTCTTCATAGGAAGTATGGTGAACTGATATTTGGTGCCAACCACTGGTCCTGCATGCCTGTTTGACTTCATCAGCCATCATCTGCTTCAGCATATGCTTCACATCATGGAAATGCTTTTATTATAGTTGCCACATCATGTCTGCAGGTGCTCACTGCATTGACTGCATTAGTGATGCACACCCACATCTCTTCCTATTCTTGGAGGTCTGTTGTGCATGCTCTTCCAATAGCCGGTGAAAGACTCTCACCATCGCATGCACTAACGTGCAATCCTCTTGGTAAGAGAAGCACACATTGCGACCAATGCATGTCTTGCCAGGCCTAGGGACAAAAGCATCTTCTTTCTCCTCCTCCTCTACCACTTCAACACCAGAAATCACCTTAACCTCCTCCTACACACTACCCCCTTCAGCCTCCTCACTCACTGCCTCACCCACAACTACCTCCTCCTCCATTGTCCTCTGCTTTCCAAGGTTCCTGGCAGACAGCTTGATTGTTAATTTGAGTGGTTCTGGAATTTGAAAAGCTTGTCTAAATAGTGGAGTTTTTAGAAAATGATTGAAGGTTTGGAGACTAGAGGAGAGTCTTATTGTACATGGTAGGGCATTCTACAGAGTGGGTGCAGCACAAAAAATGTCCTGCAATCATGCATGGGAGCAATTTATTAGTGTGGTGAAAGACGTGGATCTTGTTAAGAGCAAAGGGGATGAGTTGGGAGATATTTTGAGATAAAAGAAGAGATGTATGTTGGTGTAGTATGGTTAATAACCTTGCGTGTGAGTAAAAGTATTTTATATTGAATACGGTAGAATACATGTAACCAATGGAGTGACTGACATAGTGGGTCTGTAGACGATGAACATCTAGCTAGGTAGATTAGCCTCACAGCTGCATTTAGAATGGATTGTAATGGTTAGTCTCTTTGTAGTAAAACCAGTAAGAAGACTAATGCAATAATCAATGCGGAAGATGAGAGCATGGATTCGTTTTTGCATTGTCTTGTGTAAGGTATGATTGTATTTTGGATATTTTTTTAAGTGCATGTAACGTGATTTTGAGACAGATTGAATGTGAATGATCTAGTCACTGCAAAGTCCAAACGCCATTACTCATTTCTTATTCTTCTAAATATCATTGCTGCTTTAAACACAGTTGACCACTCTCTTCTCATACAAACACTGCAATCCTTAGGTCTTCAAGACACAGCTCTCTCTTGGTTCCTATTCTACCTATCTAATCGCTCTACAGTATACTCTTCTCTAAATCCACCTCCATTTTGCTCCTTTTTCATTTGGAGTCCCGCAAAACTCAGTATTATGGGGGTAATTCCAAGTTGATTGCAGCAGGAATTTTGTTAGCAGTTGGACAAAACCATGTGCACTGCAGGGGAGGCAGATGTAACATGTGCAGAGAGAGTTAGATTTGGGTGGGTTATTTTGTTTCTGTGCAGGGTAAATATTGGCTGCTTTATTTTTACACTGCAATTTAGATTGCAGATTGAACACACACCATGCAAATCTAACTCTCTCTGCACATGTTACATCTGCCTCCCCTGCAGTGCACATGGGCCCTCATTCCGAGTTGTTCGCTCGCAAGCTGCTTTTAGCAGCTTTGCACATGCTAAGCCGCCGCCTACTGGGAGTGAATCTTAGCTTATCAAAATTGCGAACGAAAGATTAGCAATATTGCGAAAAGACTTCTCTGTGCAGTTTCTGAGTAGCTCGAGACTTACTCTTCCAGTGCGATCAGTTCAGTGCTTGTCGTTCCTGGTTTGACGTCACAAACACACCCAGCGTTCGCCCAGACACTCCTCCATTTCTCCAACCACTCCCGCGTTTTTCCCAGAAACGGTAGCGTTTTTTCACACACTCCCATAAAACGGCCAGTTTCCGCCCAGAAACACCCACTTCCTGTCAATCACATTACGATCACCAGAACGAAGAAAAAAACTCGTAATGCCGTGAGTAAAATTCCTAACTGCATAGCAAATTTACTTGGCGCAGTCGCACTGCGGACATTGTGCATGCGCATTAGCGACTAATCGCTCCGTTGCGAGAAAAAAATAACGAGCGAACAACTTGGAATGACCCTCATGGTTTTGCCCAACTGCTAACAAAATTCCTGCTGCGATCAACTTGGAATTACCCCCTATGTCCTCTGTTTTTCTCAATCTATACCTCATCTCTTAGTAAACTAATCAGCTCTTTTGGATTTCAGTATTATCTGTAAGCAGATGATACTCAAATCTACCTATTCTCCCCGGATTTGTCACCATCTGTATTGGGTCATGTCGCTGAATGCCTTTCTGCCATTTCATCTTGGATGTCATCTCGTCACCTCAAACTTAATACTTCCAAAACAGAGTTAATTATATTTCCACTGGCCAGTAGAAATTACCAACCTGATATCTCTATCACTGTTGAGAACTCGCCAATCAATCCTACCCCACAACCTTGCTGCCTAGGTCTCATTCTTGACTCTGAACTGTCCTTTGCTCCCCACATTCAATCTGTCTCAAAATGATGTTACATACATCTAAAAAAACATAACCAAAATACGACCATTCCTTACACAAGACACTGTAAAAACTCTAATCCATGCTCTCACTATCTGCTGCATTGATTATTGCAATATTCTCCATACTGGTCTTACCAAAATGAGAATCTCACCGCTACAATCCATTATAAATGCAGCTGCAGGGCTAATCTTCCTCACTAGATGTTCATTGGCTGCAGATCCACTCTGTCAGTCCATTCATTAGTTACCTCTATTCTTCCGTATTCAATATAAAATACTTTTACTCACACACAAGGCTTTTAACCAATCTACACTAATATACATCTCTTCACTTATCTCAAAATATCTCCCAACCCGACCTCTTCGCTCTGCACAAAATCTGCGTCTCTCATGCACAATCATTATTTGTTCTTATTCCCGATTGCAGGACATTCTTTGTGCTGCACCCACTCTGTGGAATGCCCTACCATGACCTGATCGGAGGTCAACATCACTGTGTCACCTTTTCATAGAGCCCACCAAGAACCTTTGCAATTTGGTGCACAATTATCCAATAGAAATCACCTACCCTTCCTTATAAGTGCCTGCTTCCCTATAGATCATAAGTGTGTAAGCAGGGCCTTCCTACCTCTATGTCTGTTTGTTATTACCCAGTTTTGTTTTATAATTGTCATTTCCAGTTGTAAAGCGCAAAGGAGTTTGCTGTGCTATATAAGGAACTGTTAATAAATATGTTGAATAAATAATATGAATTGCACTAAAAATTCAGGCTTGATGATAAAAACAATTAAAATGCTGTGGCTGTGTGAACAAAGCAAACAAAGGTTATAAACAGCAAATGCAAATACTTATAATTTATTTCATATTCACTATCGTCAAATTATAAAATTATTAATCAAATTGTGTCATTTAAATTGTACATTCTCCCTCACTGTTCAGTACTTTATTTCCCTCCCAGCAGTCTCAGCAGAGCACTTTTCACATCTTTATTCCGTAGACTGTAGATCAGAGGGTTTATCATGGGAGTTACAACTGAGTACAGTACACTAGACACTGGTTCTAGGACATCGGAGTATTCTGATGGTGGCACCATGTACACAACCAAACCTGTCATATAGTACATAATGACAACGGTGAGGTGAGATGAGCAGGTGGAGAAGGCTTTCTTTCTTCCTTCCTTAGATTTTATCTGCAAGATGACCCTGATAATTTTTGTATAAGATGTCACACAGAACATGGCTGGGAAAACTCCATACATCAATATTTCTATATAGATTGCTATATAAACATCTTTACTGCCAGCACAGGAGATGTTAATCAGAGCTTTAGCATCACAGAAGAACTGGTGTATGGTGCGAGACTGACAGAAGGACATAAGTGTGGCTGGGATTGTAATCACAAATGAATTTAAGCTTCCTGATATCCAAGTGCCAGATGCCAATACTAGACAATGTTTCCTATTTAAAATATTGTGATAGTGTAAAGGATCACATATAGCAACATATCGGTCATATGCCATAATGAATATTATATACACCTCTGATGAAGAAATTAAAAAAAAAAAGTACAACTGGGTGAAGCATTGTATGAAGGACACTGTGTTATCTCCAGACAGTAACATGTACAGCAGGTTAGGGACAGTAGTGGTTGTATAACAGATATCTACTAACGCCAGGTTACAGAGGAATAGATACATAGGGGTGTGTAACTGAGCATGTAAATATATCACTGTTATTATAATAATATTAATAAGTACTCCAAATATATATAGGAGGAAAAATACACATATAGTTGACAATATATAATCTGATTTTGCGTAAAATGGCAACAAGTAGAATTCATTCATATAAGTCTGGTTCTCCATGTCACATCCAGGTTACTCTGTAATGAAACAAACATATTACTGGGGTGTACTATAATATACTGGCGCTCGGGATCCCGACCGTCGGAATGCTGGCAGAAGGGCATATACGCAAAAGAGCCCCTTACGGGATTGCTGCACTCGTCACGCTGCGGGCACGGTGGCGCTAAGCGCACCACACTATTTATTCTCCATGCAGGGGTGTCGTGGACGCTGGTATGCAGAGTGCAGGGATCCTGGTGGCTGGGATATCGAGTGCCTCCCATATTACTGGAACCTATCTGCATGGATGTGGGGTTATAGAATTCTCAGTAGGGCAATCACATAGATATAGCTCTATCTCTTGAATTGCAGAGTATGTAGGTCAATGTTAGACAGCCAGAAGTCTCCGCACATACAGGTGTGATGAAGATGTAACACGGGTGAGACAGGTGACATCATGTACAGACACAACAGATGGGTATAATGGTGTCATGCTAACTTCATTGGGAAGACAATTTTCTTCAGTTCTGTGACTTTGGTGTGGTGACTATCACTTCTGCACTTGCAGTGTATCTCCCACTCATATCTCTATTGCTATACTGGGTGAAAACACAGACATATATATATATATATATATATATATTTATTTATTTATTTTTTAGATAGGATCTCTAGGGAATACCTTGTATAACCCAAATAGCAATCCAAGAACCAGACGGCACTCTCCAGACTTTTTTACAAATCACCAAATGTATTAAGAGCCGTAGTTACAGTTAGAAGAACAGCATATTAGGTCTCACCAATGTTTCAACATGATATAGACATTTTTATCAAGGTGCAGTGGTGTAGAAACAAAAAACAAATACCAACATGGCCATGTGGTATACTTACCCTGCTTTAAATGGGTTCCAAGTGTGCATCTTTCCCCGTCGTCCGTCAGGCCTCCCACCAGGGCCGGAAGTTCGGGCTGGCACTACTTCTGGTCATGCGCTGCATGACGCGGCTGGCTGGGTTACTGATTGTTGCTAGGTAACCACGATCTCCAGCTCCACAGCACTGGCATACCTGAGGGAGAGGGGGCAGAGAGGTGAATGGACAAATCCACACATGTAAAGTGCATTATATCAGTATGTTCCATGCTGCAAACAATAAAATAACATTTATGTAAAAAAACTGTGCAAAAAAATCTGTGAATTAGTGATGCAGTGAAAATAAATGACATTACAAAAACCAATCTACGATGTAAACTAATAATACTGCATCATAAAAACCAATCTACGAAGTAAACTAATAATACTGCATTACAAAAACCAATCTACGATGTAAACTAATAATACTGCATCATAAAAACCAATCTACGATGTAAACTAATAATACTGCATCATAAAAACCAATCTACGAAGTAAACTAATAATACTGCATCATAAAAACCAATTTACGATGTAAACTAATAATACTGCATCATAAAAACCAATCTACGAAGTAAACTAATAATACTGCATCATAAAAATCAATCTACGATGTAACCTAATAATACTGAATCATAAAAACCAATCTACGAAGTAAACTAATAATACTGCATCATAAAAACCAATCTACGATGTAAACTAATAATACTGAATCATAAAAACCAATCTACGAAGTAATCTAATAATACTGCATCATAAAAACCAATCTACGATGTAAACTAATAATACTGCATCATAAAAACCAATCTACGATGTAAACTAATAATACTGGTAATTGAGAAGTATACTAAGGGTACCAGATATACCTGTATGGAATAAAGCTGAAGAATATAAACTGCAAGCTACTGTGGATGAAAGTAATAACCTAAGGGCTATATGCGCCAATATAGTTGTCTATATATTCACTAAGGGAGACTAATCCTATACACTTGGACCCCTACTGAATGGATCAATGTAAACATGGCATGAGCTACAAGAACACATTCCATAGCAACTGTTCATTAAGTCCATTAGGCTTAAGGGAATTTAATATATAAATCTCCTCTGTTTCTTTTTGTGCCAATATCTTTGCTCTGTCTCCTCCTCGGTTCAACGTGGGTAAATGGTCCAAGATGATATACTTCAGTTGTGATAGTGTGTGGTTAGCTGATTTAAAATGACGGGCCAAAAGTTGGTCATTTTTCTTCCCTTCCAGGGCTGCCTTAATGGCTGACCGGTGGAGCGTCATGCGTTCACGAAAAGTCCTGGTGGTCTGCCCCACATATATGAGTCCACAGGCACATACAATTGCATATATAACAAACTGTAACCTACAGATCAAGAAGTATCTGATGTCATAAAGTCTATTTGTACCAGGATGTCTGAACTGGGGACCCGGGTCAATATAATTACAGGAAAAGAGAAAAAAGATTGGCTGCGCTTATAATGTTGTTAAAGTACCGTGTTGTTGGAGAGCTGACAAACACAATAATAAATGAATAAAAGTTTTTATTAAAATATTAATACACCAGTAGAAATTTAAACACAATATATAGCAAGGTTATATATATATATATATATATAGGATACGTGGAAGGCGGCACTCAGGAGACTTTTAAAGATGTGAACAGCGTGCTTTATTTTCAACGTTTCGGGAGACGCACTCCCTTCCTCAAGATACAGCAAGACAAGTGACAAAATAGTGCAGATACAAACTTAAATACCTTACCTTCCCCTGGCTCGGTCATCTCCGTCGCAGCTGGCGTCGTCCCGGACCACGGAGTCCGCACTTCCGGTTTCGGCAAACCCGCCCCTTCCGGATGACGAACTTCCGCTGCCGGGCGCCGCAGCCGCTGGGAGAAGCCACGCTAGCAGGAGCCAGCGTTGTCATGGGGATATGTTACTATGACAACAAAACATAAACAAATAAAACATTGGTGCAACTCTGATCACAAAACGTGAATCTGCAAACAAATGTGATAAATACATGTGAGACAACATAGATGACACACGCTGTACTGGCAGAGTGTGATATAGATCTTCCTGAAAAATCAGGACCTGTGTATACAAAGTTTAAAGTGTATCTAGAACACTCGTTCTAGAAAGTGTGTTGCTTCAAATACAGTGCTAAAATTTAAAATTTTAAAAAAAACTTTCAGGCACATCTTGTTAAATGTCATGTAGATACCTCTAAATATCTCAATGTGGCCGACAGCTACATGGACCTAACTCTATAGTCCACACCATCTGGTAGGTACCGGAGAGGGAGAACGAGACACACGGGAATGGGTAAAGAGTAATGAGTTGCAGGTAGCCCATGTCCACGAGGGGCCGCTGGCATTACGGGCATATAGAGGTTACCTGTCCTTGAGGTTCCTGAGACTATACCTATGTTCACAGGAAACAACTCAAGCTCAGGTATTCATTTAGGCCACGTGGATGGATCGTATCTAGCTTATGGATCCATCTTGCCTCCAATTGTAGCAGTTGTTTAGCTCGGTTGCCTCCACGTATAGAATCAGGCACCTGGTCCACTATTTTGTAGCGGACTGAAGCTAGACTGTGGCGCATCTGTGCGAAGTGACGCGCCACAGGTTGTTCGCTGGTCCCTGACACTAGTGCTGCTCTAATGGCTGACCTATGTTGGGCCATGCGTTCTTTAAATAAACATTGGGTTTTGCCTATATAGTACAGGCTGCAGGGACAAATTAGCACATAAATGACAAACATGGAGCTACATGTCAACGGTTTAAGGATTCTCACCTTTTTCCCAGTATGGGGATGTGGGATAGAATCCCCCGTCAGCATGTAGCTGCATGTGGTGCATCCCAAACATTTAAAACAGCCTGCCTTTCGTGTCAAGAAGTGTGTAGTAGGCCGTGCTTTCATAAACCCTGTAACATCATTCTTGACTACCAGGTCTTTGATGTTAGAGCTGCGTGTGTAACACGGCATTACTCGGCTATTCTTTAAGCTAGACAAATTGGGGTCTGAAGTAATCATGGGCCACCATTGTTTAACTCTTCTGGTGGTCCTTCTGCTGGAAGTATTAAACTGATTCACCCACGCCATCGTGGGAGCGGTAGGTGTTAACTCCTTGGCTTGTAGTAATTCCTGTCTATTGCAAGATAAGGCCCTTGCTCGTGCTTTTTTTAAAAGGTCATACGGGTAACCTCTCTGTAAGAAGCGGTTGGTCATTAATTCTAGCTGGGCCTCTAATTCCTCCGGGGCGCTGGTAATCCTGCATACCCTAAGGTACTGAGAGTATGGTAACCCCTGGATTAAAGCTGGGGGATGGAAGCTGTCGTACCTAAGGAGTGTGTTGCGGTCCGTAGGCTTTGAATATAATGTGGTATGCAACATTTCTCCTTGCACCAAAATTTTGGTGTCTAGAAAGCATATCTCAGACCTATGGGTAGTCAACGTAAATTTGATCGGACTGGATGTACTGTTGTGGACCTCTATTATTTTGGTCAGGGTTTCCTCCTCTCCTGTCCAAAACAACAAGAGGTCGTCTATATATCTCAAGTACAGAAGGATGGACCTGGTGATCTCTGTCTTCTCAAAGAAAAGTTGCCTCTCCACCTCCCACATATATGTATTTGCTAGCGACGGGGCCACTGCTGACCCCATCGCACACCCGGTCTGCTGAAGGAAAAACCTGCCATTAAAAAGGAAATAATTGTGGCTTAGGGTATATTCCAATAGGTTGACAAATAGGTCCACATCCGGACCTGTGTACTTAGGGTTATTGGTGATGAGATGCCTCACCGCTGCTAGTCCCGCTTGATGCGGGATGCATGTATACAGGCTGGCCACGTCTAGCGTGGCCAGTGTCATCCCAGGAGGGATGGGTCCTAACTCTGCCAACCGTCTTAACAACGTGCTGGTGTCCTTCAAATGGGTGGAGGTGGCTTGGATGCATGGTTGCAAGAAAAAATCTAAATATCTAGCTATTGGTTCACATATGGAACCTCTGGCTGAGATTATGGGGCGCCCGGGCGGATGCTGCGCATCCTTGTGGAGTTTAGGGATAGAGTAGAAAACAGGGACTACAGGGTGAGGACATAGTAATCTAGTGTAAATGTCCTGGGAAATCAGCCCTTCCTCTTTGGCACTTGATAACATCTGTTCCACTTCTGTCTTGAACCGGGCAGTCGGATCACCATCAAGCAGTACATATGTATGAGTGTCAGAAAGCAAACGATCACATTCTGCTATGTAGTCGTCAGTGTCCAAAATGACGATGGCGCCCCCTTTATCTGCGCCCCTGATGATAATATCCTGTCTGGCGCTCAGATCTTTGAGGGCGCTGTGTTCTTCTTTTAACATGTTTCTGTATACATGTGGAGGGGGCTCATCCTGCAAATGTTCTACCATTCGTGTAAATGTTTTAATAGCCGTGTTGTGAGACACTGGGTCGAACTGTGAGCCAGACGTCAATCCTTTTATCAGGGGCATAGCAGTCCCTTTTCGTCTGTAGTCGCCCTGCTTGTCAAAATGCTCTTTGAGTTTTAGGCTTCTGTTGAACCTATAGGTGTCAATCTTCCACTGGAAGTCATCCGGTGTTTTGGTCGGTACGTATGACAGTCCTCTGCTCAAGACAGCTGTCTCAGCAGGCGTTAATGGTGAACGGGATAGATTAAAGATTAAGTCCGTCGCGGCTTGGGTGGTCTTCCTCCCCGCTTGCCGCCTCGACTGGCCACCCCGTCTGGTGGGTTTCTTCTTCTGCCTGATGCCAATGCCCGGGTGACCGCCCCTAAAGGGACACCCTGGGCTGATACCGCAGAGTCAGATACCGCTGTCTCGTCCGTTTCACTTGCCGAAGTGCTTGCGTGAGGTCTGTACGTTCTTCGCCGATATGGCCTCTCTGGCTTTCCTCTAATAGCCACATCGTTGGCTTTTGCTAGCCAGGTGTACACCCTGTGTTGCTCATAGTCAGCCTGCACACGAAGCAATTTGGTTTTCTTATATTTGAGCAACTCAAGTCGGTATGTTTCTACCTGGTTCTTCAACTTGTCCAGCCAATTAGTGGTTTTATCATCAGAAAGACTCTGGAGGTGTTGCTCCTCAAATGTGCGGAGCTTCTCCCTGGTTACATTGACCTCCCGGGTGGATTCCTCTATAACCAGGAGCATGAGGTCCATTGCACATTTATTTAGGATTGAAATCCATCTTCTACAGAAGTTCGCATTGTGACGTCCTATAGTGGGGATGTTTTGTACCCGGAATCCCCTGGGGATCTGCTTACTTCTGTAGTAGTCTGATAGTGTGCGTCCGTGGTACATAAAGTCCACTTCTCTCTTACGTAGCTTGTACAACTCACGGAACAGTTCCTCATTGGAAGATGTCAACTTTTCTTCAAAGGCAGGCTCTTTGAGCAGGATGTTTTCTGCCTCGATGTCAGAGAAACTTAAGACGTCATAATTGTCACATTGTAGTAAGTATGTCTGCGCGTCTCCAGGGTCCCCTTCAGAGGTAGCCATGATGAATCCCGGGGAAAACCCCTGGCGTGACTTACTGCAACTGTGAGTCACCTGCTGTCGCTGTGGATCTGTGACATGTGCCAGACAAGTAAACCGTGGAGTGCAGCGTGCTCTGTGCTGGGTGCTCGTGTGGCTTGCCGAGCCAATGTCTGAGTAAGTAATTCAAGAATAACTCGGGAGGGTGCCCTGACCTGGTGGAACTAGGAGAAAGCAGCTCCAAGTCCCCCAAATATACCAGTCTGTTGGGTCTGGCACTCCTCGTCCCAGCTGGGTATTTGCTCCGGTGCCCTCCCTGAGCAGGGTGGCTCTATACAGGATACGTGGAAGGCGGCACTCAGGAGACTTTTAAAGATGTGAACAGCGTGCTTTATTTTCAACGTTTCGGGAGACGCACTCCCTTCCTCAAGATACAGCAAGACAAGTGACAAAATAGTGCAGATACAAACTTAAATACCTTACCTTCCCCTGGCTCGGTCATCTCCGTCGCAGCTGGCGTCGTCCCGGACCACGGAGTCCGCACTTCCGGTTTCGGCAAACCCGCCCCTTCCGGATGACGAACTTCCGCTGCCGGGCGCCGCAGCCGCTGGGAGAAGCCACGCTAGCAGGAGCCAGCGTTGTCATGGGGATATGTTACTATGACAACAAAACATAAACAAATAAAACATTGGTGCAACTCTGATCACAAAACGTGAATCTGCAAACAAATGTGATAAATACATGTGAGACAACATAGATGACACACGCTGTACTGGCAGAGTGTGATATAGATCTTCCTGAAAAATCAGGACCTGTGTATACAAAGTTTAAAGTGTATCTAGAACACTCGTTCTAGAAAGTGTGTTGCTTCAAATACAGTGCTAAAATTTAAAATTTTAAAAAAAACTTTCAGGCACATCTTGTTAAATGTCATGTAGATACCTCTAAATATCTCAATGTGGCCGACAGCTACATGGACCTAACTCTATAGTCCACACCATCTGGTAGGTACCGGAGAGGGAGAACGAGACACACGGGAATGGGTAAAGAGTAATGAGTTGCAGGTAGCCCATGTCCACGAGGGGCCGCTGGCATTACGGGCATATAAAGAACGCATGGCCCAACATAGGTCAGCCATTAGAGCAGCACTAGTGTCAGGGACCAGCGAACAACCTGTGGCGCGTCACTTCGCACAGATGCGCCACAGTCTAGCTTCAGTCCGCTACAAAATAGTGGACCAGGTGCCTGATTCTATACGTGGAGGCAACCGAGCTAAACAACTGCTACAATTGGAGGCAAGATGGATCCATAAGCTAGATACGATCCATCCACGTGGCCTAAATGAATACCTGAGCTTGAGTTGTTTCCTGTGAACATAGGTATAGTCTCAGGAACCTCAAGGACAGGTAACCTCTATATGCCCGTAATGCCAGCGGCCCCTCGTGGACATGGGCTACCTGCAACTCATTACTCTTTACCCATTCCCGTGTGTCTCGTTCTCCCTCTCCGGTACCTACCAGATGGTGTGGACTATAGAGTTAGGTCCATGTAGCTGTCGGCCACATTGAGATATTTAGAGGTATCTACATGACATTTAACAAGATGTGCCTGAAAGTTTTTTTTTTAAAATTTTTTAAAATTTTAAATTTTAGCACTGTATTTGAAGCAACACACTTTCTAGAACGAGTGTTCTAGATACACTTTAAACTTTGTATACACAGGTCCTGATTTTTCAGGAAGATCTATATCACACTCTGCCAGTACAGCGTGTGTCATCTATGTTGTCTCACATGTATTTATCACATTTGTTTGCAGATTCACGTTTTGTGATCAGAGTTGCACCAATGTTTTATTTGTTTATGTTTTGTTGTCATAGTAACATATCCCCATGACAACGCTGGCTCCTGCTAGCGTGGCTTCTCCCAGCGGCTGCGGCGCCCGGCAGCGGAAGTTCGTCATCCGGAAGGGGCGGGTTTGCCGAAACCGGAAGTGCGGACTCCGTGGTCCGGGACGACGCCAGCTGCGACGGAGATGACCGAGCCAGGGGAAGGTAAGGTATTTAAGTTTGTATCTGCACTATTTTGTCACTTGTCTTGCTGTATCTTGAGGAAGGGAGTGCGTCTCCCGAAACGTTGAAAATAAAGCACGCTGTTCACATCTTTAAAAGTCTCCTGAGTGCCGCCTTCCACGTATCCTGTATAGAGCCACCCTGCTCAGGGAGGGCACCGGAGCAAATACCCAGCCGGGACGAGGAGTGCCAGACCCAACAGACTGGTATATTTGGGGGACTTGGAGCTGCTTTCTCCTAGTTCCACCAGGTCAGGGCACCCTCCCGAGTTATTCTTGAATTACTTACTCAGACATTGGCTCGGCAAGCCACACGAGCACCCAGCACAGAGCACGCTGCACTCCACGGTTTACTTGTCTGGCACATGTCACAGATCCACAGCGACAGCAGGTGACTCACAGTTGCAGTAAGTCACGCCAGGGGTTTTCCCCGGGATTCATCATGGCTACCTCTGAAGGGGACCCTGGAGACGCGCAGACATACTTACTACAATGTGACAATTATGACGTCTTAAGTTTCTCTGACATCGAGGCAGAAAACATCCTGCTCAAAGAGCCTGCCTTTGAAGAAAAGTTGACATCTTCCAATGAGGAACTGTTCCGTGAGTTGTACAAGCTACGTAAGAGAGAAGTGGACTTTATGTACCACGGACGCACACTATCAGACTACTACAGAAGTAAGCAGATCCCCAGGGGATTCCGGGTACAAAACATCCCCACTATAGGACGTCACAATGCGAACTTCTGTAGAAGATGGATTTCAATCCTAAATAAATGTGCAATGGACCTCATGCTCCTGGTTATAGAGGAATCCACCCGGGAGGTCAATGTAACCAGGGAGAAGCTCCGCACATTTGAGGAGCAACACCTCCAGAGTCTTTCTGATGATAAAACCACTAATTGGCTGGACAAGTTGAAGAACCAGGTAGAAACATACCGACTTGAGTTGCTCAAATATAAGAAAACCAAATTGCTTCGTGTGCAGGCTGACTATGAGCAACACAGGGTGTACACCTGGCTAGCAAAAGCCAACGATGTGGCTATTAGAGGAAAGCCAGAGAGGCCATATCGGCGAAGAACGTACAGACCTCACGCAAGCACTTCGGCAAGTGAAACGGACGAGACAGCGGTATCTGACTCTGCGGTATCAGCCCAGGGTGTCCCTTTAGGGGCGGTCACCCGGGCATTGGCATCAGGCAGAAGAAGAAACCCACCAGACGGGGTGGCCAGTCGAGGCGGCAAGCGGGGAGGAAGACCACCCAAGCCGCGACGGACTTAATCTTTAATCTATCCCGTTCACCATTAACGCCTGCTGAGACAGCTGTCTTGAGCAGAGGACTGTCATACGTACCGACCAAAACACCGGATGACTTCCAGTGGAAGATTGACACCTATAGGTTCAACAGAAGCCTAAAACTCAAAGAGCATTTTGACAAGCAGGGCGACTACAGACGAAAAGGGACTGCTATGCCCCTGATAAAAGGATTGACGTCTGGCTCACAGTTCGACCCAGTGTCTCACAACACGGCTATTAAAACATTTACACGAATGGTAGAACATTTGCAGGATGAGCCCCCTCCACATGTATACAGAAACATGTTAAAAGAAGAACACAGCGCCCTCAAAGATCTGAGCGCCAGACAGGATATTATCATCAGGGGCGCAGATAAAGGGGGCGCCATCGTCATTTTGGACACTGACGACTACATAGCAGAATGTGATCGTTTGCTTTCTGACACTCATACATATGTACTGCTTGATGGTGATCCGACTGCCCGGTTCAAGACAGAAGTGGAACAGATGTTATCAAGTGCCAAAGAGGAAGGGCTGATTTCCCAGGACATTTACACTAGATTACTATGTCCTCACCCTGTAGTCCCTGTTTTCTACTCTATCCCTAAACTCCACAAGGATGCGCAGCATCCGCCCGGGCGCCCCATAATCTCAGCCAGAGGTTCCATATGTGAACCAATAGCTAGATATTTAGATTTTTTCTTGCAACCATGCATCCAAGCCACCTCCACCCATTTGAAGGACACCAGCACGTTGTTAAGACGGTTGGCAGAGTTAGGACCCATCCCTCCTGGGATGACACTGGCCACGCTAGACGTGGCCAGCCTGTATACATGCATCCCGCATCAAGCGGGACTAGCAGCGGTGAGGCATCTCATCACCAATAACCCTAAGTACACAGGTCCGGATGTGGACCTATTTGTCAACCTATTGGAATATACCCTAAGCCACAATTATTTCCTTTTTAATGGCAGGTTTTTCCTTCAGCAGACCGGGTGTGCGATGGGGTCAGCAGTGGCCCCGTCGCTAGCAAATACATATATGTGGGAGGTGGAGAGGCAACTTTTCTTTGAGAAGACAGAGATCACCAGGTCCATCCTTCTGTACTTGAGATATATAGACGACCTCTTGTTGTTTTGGACAGGAGAGGAGGAAACCCTGACCAAAATAATAGAGGTCCACAACAGTACATCCAGTCCGATCAAATTTACGTTGACTACCCATAGGTCTGAGATATGCTTTCTAGACACCAAAATTTTGGTGCAAGGAGAAATGTTGCATACCACATTATATTCAAAGCCTACGGACCGCAACACACTCCTTAGGTACGACAGCTTCCATCCCCCAGCTTTAATCCAGGGGTTACCATACTCTCAGTACCTTAGGGTATGCAGGATTACCAGCGCCCCGGAGGAATTAGAGGCCCAGCTAGAATTAATGACCAACCGCTTCTTACAGAGAGGTTACCCGTATGACCTTTTAAAAAAAGCACGAGCAAGGGCCTTATCTTGCAATAGACAGGAATTACTACAAGCCAAGGAGTTAACACCTACCGCTCCCACGATGGCGTGGGTGAATCAGTTTAATACTTCCAGCAGAAGGACCACCAGAAGAGTTAAACAATGGTGGCCCATGATTACTTCAGACCCCAATTTGTCTAGCTTAAAGAATAGCCGAGTAATGCCGTGTTACACACGCAGCTCTAACATCAAAGACCTGGTAGTCAAGAATGATGTTACAGGGTTTATGAAAGCACGGCCTACTACACACTTCTTGACACGAAAGGCAGGCTGTTTTAAATGTTTGGGATGCACCACATGCAGCTACATGCTGACGGGGGATTCTATCCCACATCCCCATACTGGGAAAAAGGTGAGAATCCTTAAACCGTTGACATGTAGCTCCATGTTTGTCATTTATGTGCTAATTTGTCCCTGCAGCCTGTACTATATAGGCAAAACCCAATGTTTATTTAAAGAACGCATGGCCCAACATAGGTCAGCCATTAGAGCAGCACTAGTGTCAGGGACCAGCGAACAACCTGTGGCGCGTCACTTCGCACAGATGCGCCACAGTCTAGCTTCAGTCCGCTACAAAATAGTGGACCAGGTGCCTGATTCTATACGTGGAGGCAACCGAGCTAAACAACTGCTACAATTGGAGGCAAGATGGATCCATAAGCTAGATACGATCCATCCACGTGGCCTAAATGAATACCTGAGCTTGAGTTGTTTCCTGTGAACATAGGTATAGTCTCAGGAACCTCAAGGACAGGTAACCTCTATATGCCCGTAATGCCAGCGGCCCCTCGTGGACATGGGCTACCTGCAACTCATTACTCTTTACCCATTCCCGTGTGTCTCGTTCTCCCTCTCCGGTACCTACCAGATGGTGTGGACTATAGAGTTAGGTCCATGTAGCTGTCGGCCACATTGAGATATTTAGAGGTATCTACATGACATTTAACAAGATGTGCCTGAAAGTTTTTTTTTTAAAATTTTAAATTTTAGCACTGTATTTGAAGCAACACACTTTCTAGAACGAGTGTTCTAGATACACTTTAAACTTTGTATACACAGGTCCTGATTTTTCAGGAAGATCTATATCACACTCTGCCAGTACAGCGTGTGTCATCTATGTTGTCTCACATGTATTTATCACATTTGTTTGCAGATTCACGTTTTGTGATCAGAGTTGCACCAATGTTTTATTTGTTTATGTTTTGTTGTCATAGTAACATATCCCCATGACAACGCTGGCTCCTGCTAGCGTGGCTTCTCCCAGCGGCTGCGGCGCCCGGCAGCGGAAGTTCGTCATCCGGAAGGGGCGGGTTTGCCGAAACCGGAAGTGCGGACTCCGTGGTCCGGGACGACGCCAGCTGCGACGGAGATGACCGAGCCAGGGGAAGGTAAGGTATTTAAGTTTGTATCTGCACTATTTTGTCACTTGTCTTGCTGTATCTTGAGGAAGGGAGTGCGTCTCCCGAAACGTTGAAAATAAAGCACGCTGTTAACATCTTTAAAAGTCTCCTGAGTGCCGCCTTCCACGTATCCTGTATAGAGCCACCCTGCTCAGGGAGGGCACCGGAGCAAATACCCAGCCGGGACGAGGAGTGCCAGACCCAACAGACTGGTATATATATATATATATATATATATATATATATGTACTCTGAAAGGACCATATATGTCAAGCAACAAATAGCAATATCCACAAGTTAAATTTGTGGTTAATAATAATGTTAAGAAAATGTAACATCCATGTAACATTCATATGGCTGCTCACTGAAATTGTATCATTCACATAGATCGTGAAACTGCACACTATCTAAAAGTACAGAGGCAACATGCACTTTAAGATTGATGAAGGTCCCAGCAACAGGTGACTTAATTCAGGAAAATTGTATAGTTACCTTTCCTGGGCTATTAACACCGAGCGTCCCCGATGCAGTCCACTATAGCCCTCTCTGTGAGATAATAAAGGAAAATAATTTGAGCAAATTGCTCTAATGAGGGCAGTTCCCGTGTGGTGAGAGGTATCTTTGTGTCAAGAGGCTTTTTCCTGAAATCTCCTGGGGGCTGGTAGAAATCCTTTATTGTGCCCACTCGCATGCGGAGAAAAGTGTGCCGTCCGGTGCCGTCAATGGTGCTGCTAACAGTAGCTGTGCGGCGCATGCATCGGCGCTGGCCAGGGCTCCCAGGTGTAACGGGGCAAGTCCTCTCGCTGAGGCTGGAGTGTCCTTAAGTGGTGACAGCGCTGGCAGCAGAATGGAGGCACTGAGTGAGAAGCGCTAGCCGGAGCAGTCTGTAGTAAATTGGAGCAGTGCCAATATGAACGGGTCAACGATCAGAGTATAATGGGAGAAGGCTAACGCGTTTCATCATTATCACGATTTTTTAGCAGTTTTGCCCAACTGCTAAAATATTTCCTGCTGCAATCAACTTGGAATTACCCCCATGTACAG
This sequence comes from Pseudophryne corroboree, assembly GCF_028390025.1. Taxonomy (NCBI): domain Eukaryota; kingdom Metazoa; phylum Chordata; class Amphibia; order Anura; family Myobatrachidae; genus Pseudophryne; species Pseudophryne corroboree. The sequence continues at coordinate 288,205 of NW_026970059.1, forward strand.
ATATGGCCTCATACTGTACATTGTTGATGCAGGAGGCTGAGTACCGTGGTGCTGCTGAGATGCACAGCACAGCCCCCAGCAGCTTCTCGCAGCCTCCCACACACATAGGTTTCTTAATGTGTGCTTTCATTCATAGGCGTATGTGTAAGCACTTGCCCGCTTTACTCCACCACCTTCCTACTATAAAATTACCGGTAGCGGGAGCATAAGCTCTTGCTACCACCTAAACATACTCTGTGCTGACTCCCTTGATGGAAGGCTCATTTTAGTGTGCTGTGAGCAAAAACAAATGCATCAGGGACAACAATATAGAAGGACAAATCTGTATCACAAAATGCCTGGTGTGAGTGAGCCGCAGGTCTAGTGCAGCTCTGCTAATGTTGGGCACCTTTCTTTGCCACATATGCATCTTAGTTGCAATGAGATGTGACTAGGATACATGAGGAGACTGTACTTATTAATATGCTATATGACTCTTGGATATTGTGTGTGTGACTGAGTCTGCATACGGATCACAACTAAACTTTTATCGGAAAAAAGCTGCATCTGCTACATTGTAGTACTTAGCAATGAGTAGAATAGAGTCAGAGACTCATTCGCACACAGATATACAAGTGTCATATATCACATTAATCAGCAGAGTCTCCACATTGTGGCTAATCATTTTCTGGATAAAAAAAACCTGTTATGACGAACTGTGTTTTTAAATGTCACTATAATAAGGAATATCCTTAAACTAATGGTGGTGGGAAATATCCCCATTTGCAAAATCCTAAATCATGGTTATTCAGGATTAAGTTTATGAAAAATGTATCCCACTTGTCATACTATCTATACCCCTTTCAGACCGCCAGCTTAGAACACGGGTTATTGCACATGAGCGTGCATAACCGATGTTGCTGTGTGGTCTGAAAGGGCCCAGTTAGAATAATCTGGGTCAAGCAACCTGGTATTTCAACTCGGGTAGTGAGCAGGATTGAACGCGTGTTCAACCCGGCTTACTGTGTGGTGTGAACAGGAAGTCAGGTCGATGCGACACATTTCCCGTTTACTCTGTGGGGATGGACGGCGCTTGGAGATCATGTGATCTCCAAGAGCCGTCCCCATCCGCGACACCGCTGAAGTCACCAACCCGGTAATATTCCGGGTTGGGGACAGCGGCGGCGAGGGGCATGAGGCGTGTTACACCCAGGAAGCCCACGTGTACGGCTCCTGGATGCGACCTTCCTCAGGCGTTATGAAGTCAGCTCTCAAACTGCGTCTGAAATGTAAAAATTTCTGTTTATGTTTCCCTTAATTTTGTTGTGATTTTACCTTAGGAATTTTTTTAATGCATTTTAAAAGTTACATTTATCAGAAACAAAAATGTGAATATATTGAATTAAAAAAAAGTTATTTCCTCATCCATTGTTCCTCTTGTTTTAGAAAAAAACTTGGGATCTATTTCCTGACAGGTCTACAGCTGGAAACACAACTGAATGATGCGTCAATCTAGCAACAGTCTGGTATGATGTAACAACATATTCTGAGCACAAACATACTATGTGATTTGCCACATGATGATATAATATATCATTACAGGGGTAATGTTACTGCATTATATGTTGCATCATTTCATCTGGTGGGCAGCACATCAGATGGGCAGATGCAAGCAGACATTTCATCAAACAATGAATTAGACCAGACATGTCAAACTCACGGCTCACTGGCCACAAGCGTTCCCTACCGCCTTGCCTACTTTTGCGGCCTGCAGGCTGCGCGTGGATCTGGCCCCCAGCCTTTGCATCCATCCTGAGCAGTACTATGGTACCGACTTGACAGCAGCGCCATGCCAGTGACAAGGAAGGCAGAAAACACTGCAAGGAGGATTAGTGTGGGCGGAGCTGGAGAATCGGCACCGCCAATAGCATTAGGGCAGAGGTTGGGACAAAGGGGGGACTTACAGACTCCCGCTTGCCACTACTCACTGAGCTAAGTGGACGTGGATACAAGAGATCCCACCTGCCCTCTCCACACTGCTAGAATTAGCATTCCTCTGTAATATGGAGGCATGCTGATTCGAGCAACGTGGAGTGGGTGGGTCAGATTGCTTGCACCCACGCCGCTCAGCTCAGTGAGTGGTGACAAGTGGGAGACATCAAAGGGTTGCCATCCATCACAGACACTAATGGGGTGCAGCCACACCTGGTATAATCAATCAGGTAAGCAGTTAAGTTCAAAAGAAAGTGGGGAATTGAGGGGAAGGAGGGGTGATGGAGTGTTTGGGTAACACAGTGGCTGTAAGAGAACTGGGGTAACACTGTGCTTGTGCTGGGAGAGAACACAGGGTGACACTGTGCTGGGAGAGAATACAAGGGTGGGGGTTTATACTGGCTGTGAGAGTACACCGGAGTGTAGGATGACAGTGGCTGTGAGAACACAGGGCTGGGGAGGTGACACTGGCTGTGAAAGGCATATGTGTTATCTGGCACTGTGGGTGTATATGTGTATCTTTCACTGTGGGGCATATGTGTATCTGGCACTGTGGGGCATATGTGTATCTGGCACTGTGAGGGCATATGTGTATCTGGCACTGTGGGGGAATATGTGTATCTGGCACTGTGGGCGCATATGTGTATCTTTCACTGTGGGGCATATGTGTATCTGGCACTGTGGGGGCATATGTGTATCTGGCACTGTGGGGGCATATGTGTATCTGGCACTGTGGGTGCATATGTGTATCTGGCACTGTGGAGGCATATGTGTATCTGACACTATTCGGTGGCATTTGCGTATCTGGCACTGCACTACGGAGGGTATATTTGTATCTGGCCCCATGTGTGTATCACACACCCATGCACACAGTACCACTAAGAAATTTTTCCTACTTGCACCATTGCATTAAAGTAAATGTTTTCTTCACAATACTTGACATTTCTTTGTTTATACTTTTTGTTTTTTTCTAAAAAAAAACCTTTGAAAATTGCATATACACTAACATTGTTTCTTTTTCTTGCAACACACACAAGACTTAGACCTTGATAATTCAAACCATGTGCAGTGCAGGTGGGGCAGATGTAAAATGTGCAGGGAGAGTTAGATGTGGGTGGGGTGTGTTCAAACTGAAATCTAAATTGCAGTGTACAAATAAAGCAGCCAGTACTTACCCTGCACAGAAACAATATAACCCACCCAAATCTTACTCTCTCTGCACATGTTACATCTGCCCCACCTGCTGTGCACATGGTTTTGCCCAATTGCAAACTTCTTTGATTTGCTAACAAAACTGAATAGCCACCAAAATCCATTATCTTACAACATTGGAGATAAAAAGGATAATAAAACGGAAATCATATAATAACATTGAATTGTGTATCACTGAGGACTTTAAAATATCACAAATTATTCAGATATCTGGATTTTAGGAAGTGAATATAAATAGTAAAGTAAATGGAATGGGAATTGCTTCTTCTAGTATAAAATTTAGTGCATAGCATTTTTGTCTTGTATGGTACAAAAATAATATAAAATACACTTACCATACCTACTGTACTGTATAATTCCTTACCTTATCTTTGTCAATCTTACAGGAGAATGTTAATCTAGGATGTATCACTGTACTTATAACGATGAGAAATGATTTTTATAATTTCATGCTTTGTCCAAGTAAAAATCAATAACACTGTTTGCTTAGGCATAAGTTTGTTGCATGATCTTCATTCAAGAAATACTGTAGATTTTTATTCATTGTATCCTTTGTGGAACCACCTCCTGCACACCCGTGCCCCACGATTTGGGGACAGAGCAACCTGGAGACAGAGAAATCATCAGAACGTTCACAGTGAATTACAAAAGAGAAGCATCTACCTTGTATAAGACAGTGACCTGTCTCTGTCTGATTGTGTATAAATGACAAGTCTGCTTGTGTGTATGAGATGACATGTCACTATTATGCTGTGAGAAGGATCAGACATGCAAGCAGGATAGGTAGATGGAGGGAAGAGCAGGGTCCCCACTCAGCACTGACTAGAGATAGGAGGCTCCTGTAAAGCTGGAGCAGGGAGATTGAGGTTTCAAGCACAAAGGATATACTATATATCATATTTACTTTTAACGTGTAGAAACTGTCGGATTGAACACTATTAGTGGCTCTGTGGGACATTTGTAATATTTTAGCATCATTGAGAAGCTTAATATCATAATCTGAAAATCATTTAATTTATCCTGACCATTGTATTACCAGCAAATGCTCTTAGAAAAAAAATTGGAGCATGAGGCCAGACAGAATAACCCAGATATGGAGTTTTGCCATGATGTGTGATGCGCTGGATCTACATTAATATCTGCACATCCAGGCTCTGGGGGTTAACAGCTAACTGGCCAAGTCAAAGAAAAGTGTCATTCAGATGCTAAAACAATATAACTCCTTTCACTTAATAAATGTATTCTGTAATTTAGTGTACTTTGTAGACTATAGAATGAAAAGATGCATTTAATATATTTGTGTCTTTAATGCACAGTATCTCTCTCTCTCTCTCTCTCTCTCTCTCTCTATCTCTCTCTCTGTGACTTCCACATGCAGCCACATATCTCCCAGGATCTATTCTGTGAGACCTATTGAGGAATCCACACCACTTATACTTTTGAGATTGTTAAACCAGCTATAAAATTCTTGAATTTCATTGTACGTTGGTCAACATCCGAATCAGAAATAGTCTTGAATTTAAAATTGGACACCACACTTTAGGTAGTTTGCAAAAATGCCGACATATGGTTGTCAGCACTCCTAAGAGATTATACCAATAGTATTCCTAGGCAACCCTGTAAGGGTTTACTCCCAAATAGTTTTAAGGTAGTTTATACAAAACACCATTATCCAATCGATTACATATCTAAGAAGGAATACCTCTTAAGCTCTAATCAGGAGCCCTGATATAAGAGCTTCATCCGCTAAGTCCAGATATAGGAGATTCTGAATAATCATACATTTGAGGTTATGATCCTTTATATTAATTCATCATGAGCAAATTAGCCTTTTCCTATATTCATTAACCCTGATGAAGTTGATAAGATGAAACGCGTTGGGTTTGTCAGTCAGAGAATCACAACCTAGTCTGTAAAGATACTCCCTGTCGAGCTCGCACCTTGCAAAAGGTGAGGGGTGTCTGTTACAGGTCCCCAGATTCAAATACCCTCCAGTCTACATTCTGACAAAAATAACGCTGGAAGAACTGTGTAATTACATTCCACTTTAGCGCACTTGGGAATTTGTGTTTATTCATATATATATATATATATATATATATATATAACTTAACAGTATCCTTATCTTGCGCCAAACTGGGAGCAGCACAACGGGAGAGATCCATGTTGAAAGACCTCAGTAACGTACAAGATATAAAACAATTTCCCAAGTGCGCTTGAGTAAAACGTATTTACAATGGTTCTTCCAGTGTTATTTCCGTAGGTGTAAATTGTATACTGGAGAAGGTTTAGATCTGGGAAACTGTAACAGACACCACTCACCAGATAGTCACCCAAACAAGAGGCCCAAGGCCAATTAGTCAAAAAATATTTTAATAGCATACATATGAACAAATAGAATTTTTACATAAAGTTCATCATGTAATGTTTACAAAAAATGTATTCTTTTAAAACTGAAAATGTCACAAAATACAACCAATATGTTTGTTGTGTAGTATTAACTCTAGATACTCCCTCACCTTTTACAAGGTGCGAGCTCGAGAGGGAGTATCTTCACAAACTAAGTTGTAGACTTCTGATTGACAAACCCAATGCGTTTCATCTTATCGACTTCATCGGGGTAACACATATAAAAAACAGGCTTATTTGCCATTGGTAGTTTCATATGTAGAGGATCACAACCTTAAACATAAGAATAATTGAATCTCTTATATTGGTTCCTGATAGGAGATTTGTTGGGGGTTCCTCCTAGGAATGCTGGTAGTCCTAGATGGATATTTCTACAGGCTGCCTTAAAAATAATTATAAAAAACCTCCTTTATAGAGCTCCTTATGGGAACTATTGGTTGAAGTTCCCTTTATATAGGAATACTGGCAGTCATATATCGGTGTTTTGGCAAACTGCCTGAATAAGAAAACCAGATCTTGTAATCAAGACTGTTTCCAATTCAGGTGTTAGCCAATGTAAAATATAGCTCAAAAGGTATATAGCTGATTTGCCAATCACAACGCAATGTAACTTCCTCAATATATCTCACAGAATGGATCCTGAAGGATTTTGGCTGTGTGTGGAAGTGACAGAAACTTGTCACTTCCACACACAGCCAAAATCTTTCAGGATTTATTCAGAAGTCTCCAACTTAGTTTGTGAAGATACTCCCTCTCGAGCTCGCACCTTGTAAAAGGTGAGGGGGTATCTAGAGTTAATACTACACAACAAACAGTTATTGGTTGTATTTTCTGACATTATCAGTTTTAAAAGAATACATTTTTTGTGAACATTACATGATGAACTTTATGTAAAAATTATATTTGTTCATATGTATGCTATTAAAAGAATTTTTTACTAATAGGCCTTTGGCCTCTTGTTTGGGTGACTATCTGGTGAGGGGTGTCTGTTACAGGTCCCTAGATCTAAACCTTCTCCAGTATACAATTTACACCTATGGAAATAACACTGGAAGAACCATTGTAAATACGTTTTACTCAAGCGCACTTGGGAAATTGTTTTATATATATATATATATATATATATATATATATATATATATATTCACTGTAGTAACAAAACAATTTATCTATACAGGTTGAGTATCCCTTATCCAAAATGCTTGGGACCGGAAGAATTTTGGATAACGGATTTTTGCGTATTTTGGAATAATTGCATACCATAATGAGATATCATGGCGATAGGACACAAGTCTAAGCACACAATTAATTTATGTTTCATATACACCTTGTACACACAGCCTGAAGGTCATTTAATACAATATTTTTAATAACTTTGAGTATTAAACAAAGTTTGTGGACATTGAGCTTCAGAAGAGAAAGGCTTCACTATCTCACTCTCACTAAAAATAATCCGTAATTCAGAATATTTGGATATGGGATTCTCAACCTGTACTTATTTTATGATCATGTACTGTACATTATATATAGATTCTCTTATACAAAAGGCTTACTGCTATCATATTTAAACATGTGATATATATATAGTGGTAGGCACTATAGACATTTAAATAAGTGATATGGAATGTAGCAAAAGAACTGGAAATTTGTTGGAATTTAAAAAAAAAAAAACACGTCCACATCTATTTTTTATTTTCCCTTTTTTCCATACTGTGAATCCATAATACTATCTCTGATGTAGAACTGTTTTAAATATATTCAGCATTATGTAGCATCTTGTTACATTTGTCAATTTGTAAAAATTCACAGATATGGAAATATCCTATAGATTGTAAGCTTACAAGCAGGGCCTTCCTACTTCTATTACTGTTTGTTATTACTGAGTTTTGTTTATCATTGTTATTTTCAATTGTAAAGCGCAAAGGAATTTGCAGTGCTATATAAAAAACTGTTAATAAATAAAATAATAAATAAATATTTTACATTGTGCTTAATATCAGCATAGAGTTTAGTGCAAACATTCTTTGTAATCAGCCTCTTCACATATCAGGATCATCTCCCTACATAGGAAATATTCCTCTGTCAGACATAATCTTGGCCCTCATTCCGAGTTGTTCGCTCGGTATTTTTCATCGCATCGCAGTGAAATTCCGCTTAGTGCGCATGCGCAATATTCGCACTGCGACTGCGCCAAGTATCTTTGCTATGAAGATAGTATATTTACTCACGGCTTTTTCATCGCTCCGGCGATCGTAATGTGATTGACAGGAAATGGGTGTTACTGGGCGGAAACACGGCGTTTTAGGGGCGTGTGGCTGAAAACGCTACCGTTTCCGGAAAAAACGCAGGAGTGGCCGGAGAAACGGGGGAGTGCCTGGGCGAACGCTGGGTGTGTTTGTGACGTCAACCAGGAACGACAAGCACTGAACTGATCGCACAGGCAGAGTAAGTCTGAAGCTGCTCTAAAACTGCTACGAGGTTTGTGATCGCAATATTGCGATTACTTCGGACGCACTTTTAAGATGCTAAGATACACTCCCAGTAGGCGGCGGCTTAGCGTGTGTAACTCTGCTACATTCGCATTGCGACCGATCAACTCGGAATGAGGGCCCTTATCTTTTATGAAATGTTTTATAAACTCCTGATACTTATATAATCACATGTTTAAATAGGATAGCAGTAAGCCTTTTGTATACAGGAGTCTGTATGTAATGTACATGGTCATAAAATAGTTGCAGATAAAATGTTTTGTTTTACCTTAAAAGAAGCATCAATGAGAGAAACAATAATGTAAGAATAATATAACACAAAGTGTTCCGCAATACCAGAACCATCAGAGCTATAGATCAGGGACTCTGCATTATATATTATAATGTAATAGATGGATCACAACTCACCTGCCGATTGTCATAAGAAAGGACACAGGAAAGGAAAGACTCTTATTTATACAGTGTGCACCCATAATCAATGTGCAATTAATTAAGATGTTATTACTGTATGTGTATAGGAACATTCTTGAATTGCATCACCCATATATTTTGCCTTTGGGGATTTATAGAGATAAATTAGCAAAACTTTTTTATCTCTACTTCTTAATTTTAATTTAAAGTTTAGTTTAGTTATACAGTAACATTGTGACATTAATTGTATATGTCAAAGTACTGCAACATACAGTATTTACAAAATTCAAGCAGTACTGTATTTCCCATATTATGTGTTCTTATGTCATTTAATTTGTTTTGACAATATTTATAAAAATCAAGTTTAATATATATACTGCTAATCTGTGTCAGAATACATTTAGGAGCAAGAGTTACAATGTTAAGGGTTGTCCACTGTTTATGGCTGATCTGTATAGAGCTACAGGTATTATAGGCAGGGCCGGTGCTACCGTTAGGCAGCTGCCTAGGTGCGGCAGCATTCGAAGGGTGGCACTGAGTGCAACAAAAAAAAATGAAGGAAGTGACAGCTCTGCGCTCACCATGAGGGATGTGAGGCACCCGCTACCCACTCACCCGGAGTCGGATTTGGCGGATCAAAACCACATGTCCGGAGCTGTTCCTACCTCCCCTTTGCTCACATCCCCCCACCCTCCTGATCTGATCACCATTTAGGAGATCTGCTCCCTCCGCTGGCTCCACAAACCTTCCAAGGAGACAACGGAGCTGCTGGAGCCCGAGGAAAAGGAGGGTGGCGGGACCTTCACTCAGTGCGGACAGGGCTCCCCCAACCACTGGCAGATCCCCCTGACATCTCTGATACTTTTCTTTAACTGGCAGCACTGGGACGTCCAGTGAAATTGACCATTGTGGTCATCATCACAGGAAGCCTAAGCTGATCCTCTGGCACTCCCTTCCCCCAAAGCAAGTCCCCGCCTTGCATCTCATCCTCATCCTGCCAATAGGGGAGTAGCAGTGCAGGGACTTGCAGGCGCTGCACCATGCATTGCTCCCTGGCAATAACCAGCTTCTGCAATCCCTGCCAGGATTGAGCCACATCCTCCCACACAGTGAGCACCATGTGGGACTGTTATGCCCGACAGTCTGCCCCTGCCCGATGCTGTTTATACACAGGGGGGCTTCTTCTATGTGGCTGGGGAATGAGGTTGGGTTCTGTGCAACACTACAGAAGTGTGAAGCACAGCACCAACGTCACACAGCATCACCCTACCCTGTGTTTTATTTATAATATATAAATATATATATATGACACACGGGGGGGTGGGGGATATAGCGACCAATGGTGTCTTAAAATAGTTCAATAAAAGTGGATCTAGAAGATATATAAAAATATATAAATATATGTAATATATCTATAATGAATAACCAGATCGAGTGGCTCTATAAAAATATAGCATGGAATTCTTAAAAAATGGGATAAAAACAATAGACACAATACAATATAATATCCCATTTTTTAAGAAGTTTTGCTGCTCAAATTTTAGTCTAGCTGTTTAATCATTGTCTGTTTTAAATGTATTAATAAATTAACTTTTTATAGAGCCATTCGATCTGGTTATTCATTATAGATATATTACATATATTTATATATTTTTATATATCTTCTAGATCCACTTTTATTGAACTATTTTAAGACACCATTGGTCGCTATATCCCCCCCCCCCCGTGTGTTATTAATCCATTGCTACAGGGAACCACCATCCCTGTGTTTTGGGGGACAGCTGACGCCCTGTATTAACCCATAGGGAGTGTTATTTATTTTGACTACATGTGGCTATTTGATTACTGGGGTTGTACACAAGTGGCGCAATAATCTCCCCCTTTTTTCTATAAATATATATATATATATATATATATATGGAGAAAGAAATCGGCGGCACTCCAGGACATTTCAAGTAAAAATTGGTGTATTTAAAGCATCACAAAATACAACATGTGACCGACGTTTCGGGGCCCGTAGCCCCTTCTTCAAGGTGTATGTGATGTGTGTCTAAAGCTTACCTTATAAGCCGTGAACTACCCGCCAAAGGAAGGTGAGGACGGACGCCTCCGGCCACTCTGTCTCCGCTGCGCTCCCTGGACTTCCGGGGTCCGCTACGGATGACGTCACGCGTCCATTCGTCGGGTTGCCATGGTAGCAGCCGACGCGTCAGATCACGCGTTACATTACATCCCCATCAATAAGTCTACCTCTATGTCCGTGTTCTAGAGGAAGTCTCTCCTTGCTTTATTAGATGAACCTTATTAGTCACATAGTGCATGGGTGCTCCACATTTTTGTTATTCCTATCACTCGGCCAGCGCGATCTGATGCGTCGGCTGCTACCATGGCAACCCGACGCATGGACGCGTGACGTCATCCGTAGCGGACCCCGGAAGTCCAGGGAGCGCAGCGGAGACAGAGTGGCCGGAGGCGTCCGTCCTCACCTTCTTTTGGCGGGTAGTTCACGGCTTATAAGGTAAGCTTTAGACACATATCACATACACCTTGAAGAAGGTGCTACGGGCCACGAAACGTCGGTCACATGTTGTATTTTGTGATGCTTTAAATACACCAATTTTTATGTGAAAAGTCCTGGAGTGCCGCCGATTTCTTTCTCCATATCATTACCAAAACCCCGGAGGGCACCCAGGCTAGTTATTCAATGCACTCAGGGAGTCAGGGAGTGCCAGGCTGCTTCACTGTATATATATATATATATATATATATATATATATATAAAAGTAATTTGGACCATGATACATTATAATGGTTCCTCTAATACCCACTGTGCATAATGAAAATGCACAGAATATACAGCATAGTATTCCGAGCAGTGTTGGGATTCCAAACAATGGGATACTGTCTGCATTTCATATAGATGATGCATGCTGCATAGTCTGTGTGTCTCCATTATGTACAGTGGGGCTTGGAGGAATCAGTATGGCATTGTAGGATGGGTCCAAATTATATCTATTTATACATACATATATATATATATATATATATATATATATATATACTGTTCAAAACAATAAAGGGAACACTTAAACAGCACAATGTAACTCCAAGCTAATCACACTTCTGTGAAATCAAACTGTCCACTTAGGAAGCAACACTGATTGACAATCAATTTCACATACTGTTGTGCAAATGGAATAGACAACAGTTGGAAATTATAGGCAATTAGCAAGACACCCGCAATAAAGGAGTTGTTCCGCAGGTGGTGACCACAGACCACTTCTCAGCTCCTATGCTTTCTGGC